>NW_007728663.1:230549-248691 GCF_000696425.1 Galeopterus variegatus | reverse complement strand
AAAAAAAAAAAAAAAAAGATAGGCCTGAAAAAGGAATCTCTACAGCTTTTGCCATTTTGGTGAGTGTCTAAATCGAGTGCCATTTTGTGGCCACTGGGATCCATTGTAACGAGGCGTTTGAGTTCTAATGTCTCTCCAGAGGCCAGGAGACGGCCCAGAGGTGTGGAGCATCCCAGAGGCATAGAGCACAGTGTACAGTAGAAAATAAGATGTTTAGGTTTAATGTCTCCCTGGAGGCCACAAAATTGGGCAGGAGACAGCCCAAGGGCGTAGAGCGTGGAGGTTTAGGTTGTGAGGATCCCATTTAGAAGGTTAGAAAGGGCAGTCAGTCCTGGTAGAAGAAACGTGCCAACAAAGAGCATCCTCTCTGTTGTCCACCTTCTTTTCGAGAGAATAAAGCCCACCGACAAGCTAATGAAGTGTCCTTCAATAGCTGGGGGCCATGAGAAGGGTTCCCTCTGCCAGGCGCCTGGGCTTTCATAGACACCTGAGTCATAGAGAGAGTAGTCGGGGGAACTGCAGAAGTAGGCAGGCCAGACCCACTGACTCACCCTGAATTGAGGCTGCTGTTGGATGCATTGGTCTGAAACAGCAAAAGGAGAGAGAGTCCTGAGTGTACCCAGTTCCAGCAGGTCCGGGAAGGTCAGCCTAGGGCCAGTCACCCCCAGAGAGAGGAGATTGTCCACAATGTCGGCCAAAACCCTTCCCGGGTTTCGGCACCATAATGAAAGAAAGTGAGCCAAGATGCGAAGTACTGTTCAAGCTTTATTAAAGAAAAAAAGCCCACCGACAAGCTAATGAAGTGTCCTTCAATAGCTGGGGGGCATGAGAAGGGCTCCCTCTGCCAGGCGCCTGGGCTTTCATAGAGACCTGACTCATAGAGAGAGTAGTCGGGGGAACTGCAGAAGTAGGCAGGCCAGACCCACTGACTCACCCTGAATTGAGGCTGCTGTTGGATGCGTTGGTCTGAAACAGCAAAAGGAGAGAGAGTCCCGAGTGTACCCAGTTCCAGCAGGTCCGGGAAGGTCAGCCTAGGGCCAGTCACCCCCAGAGCGAGGAGATTGTCCACAATGTCGGCCAAAACCCTTCCCGGGTTTTGGCACCATAATGAAAGAAAGTGAGCCAAGATGCGAAGTACTGTTCAAGCTTTATTAAAGAAAGAAATCTGCTGGGCTGTGCTCAAAGTGGCAGGCAGCCAGGGGCTGCCCTGAAAAAGGGACAGCACCAGGCATGGGGGTGGTAGAGCTTATATTGGTATGTTGCCATCAAGAGCTGGGTGATACCATCAAGGAGGGTCATTATGCTAATGTGGATCGGGGTGGAGAACTGTGTCCTTGTGGAAGCAAAAGGGGTTTCTGTTTAAGTCAGGAGGATTCTCATGAAGGGAACGGCAGAGGGGAAGGGAGGAGGTGGGTGGCACCATTTTGTACTTGGGCTGGTCTAAAGTGGCTGGTTATGTTGCACATCTATTAATAACCAACATATGCAAGACTCAGACGCCATATTCTGAGTGCCAAAACCATTCTCTACCACATTGGGGGCTGTGGCAATGTTTGATTATGTTGCACATCTATTAATAACCAATATATGCAAGACTCGGACGCCATATTCTGAGTGCCAAAACCATTCTCTACCACATTGGGGGCTGTGGCAATGTTTGAAAAATTAAATGCATTAAAATGATATTGTTGGCTACTTAAAATACCTCCCATCATTTATAAAACATTATCCCCTTTGGTTTCTTGTATTTTTAGCTCGATAGATGTATCCAACAGACTGAAAGACTCTTGTTTATCCTGATTTTCCCATATATTTCGAAAGCTAAATTGTTAATGACCCCTCCTACTGAGAGCCTTTCCTGCTCGAACAACACGTAGGAGAGAGATACGTTGAGAAGCCTCAGCTGTGATACATATCTTTGTATGGCAGTTGACAGCGTACGTTCCTCTTGGCTGACATAACTAGTTCTGTGGATTACTGCAATGCCTGGTCCTTGACCCTGAATGCAACAGTACTCATGACATAATCTATTTTTTGATCAGTGTTTTTTGAATGGGCTCAGCATGGAGAAAAGACCTTGGACGGTTATCTTGGAATGGCCAGTATGTTTAAAATGCATGATTCCACCGTTTATAAGTGTTAAGTGAGCAGAGCAAGACATACCCAGCAATTCCCACCCCCTCCCCATTCTTACTCCACCAAATAAAGGTCAGGCAGAATACTCCTAACAGTCCGGGCAAAGCTCTGTGTTTCTTTGGTCAATAAAAATAGTAATAATAATAACAATAATGACAAAGTTTTGCTTGTTTTCTATATGAGTGAAATACAAAGAATTGAATTTATATATAAAACTACTTCAGAATAGATTAATCAGCCCATTCATTCCCTTTGCAATAGCTTCCCCAAAGGCAGTCTCCATGTCCATCACTGAAAGGGTGGAGGAGCAAAACAGGCGGAGGTCTAGGCTGCATTAGAAGTAATGGATGAGATAGGAACATGATATCATGATGCGCCTTGAAGAAACGGTGCAGAGTGAGAAAATAAAGAGGCATATAAAACACCAATCCACATCTGGTAAGAACCCATCAAACAAGGAAATACGTCTAAAACCCATGAGGAAGGTCACCTGGGGTGAAAGGAGTGAGGGGAGGGAAGAGGGATAAAAGGCACTAGATGGATCTATCAATCAGTCACAGACCCATGATCATGAGCCATGAACTGCAGCGTGTGATTAACTCCAATCAGCCCAGAGTTCCAACAAGGAAAAGAGAAAAAAAAAGTTCAAACTAATAATAATAATAATAATAATTGTCTCCTATGACAAAAGCACTAAGGATTCCAATTCTAATTCCAATTAAAAGCACTAATGATTTCAATTCCAATTAAGTGCTTTTAATTGTCATAGGAGACAATTATTATTATTATTTCTGTAATGTTTTCTTTAAAGTTTAGGTCCTTACCTTAAAATTCCTTTTTGTCTCCAATTATCAAAAATATGCACATTTAAAAATAGGTAGATAAATGTTCATGTTTCAATCAGAGTAGGGTAGGATGCTGTATCTCAAACTTTTAAAGTAACCAGTTCTTTAAGGGAATAGGGAACTGAGACTGGAGGGGCCCAGCCAGAGCAGACATTCTTTGACATACCGTATTCTAACTTTAAATCCCAAGTTGATTTTGCACTCTACGCATAATAGTCCTCATTTGAACGTTAAAATGCTCAATACTACTTATTTCTCAATAATTTTAATAATAATATTACTTATTTCTTAAATTATTTAGCTCTTTTCCCTCCTTTTTCTCCACCAACAATCACCTTTCCCAAAACTGGATAAATCTGACAGACTAGCAAAGTGTCCACAGGGATGCTGTGGTTTCAGTAGCCCTGTCATAACCTGCTTTTGCCACAGAAATGAGAGGGGTAGGAAAAGTTGTCACCTGATTCCTGGGTTTGGTTTAGCCACTGAGCAGCTGGAAGCTATTGGATCAGTCATTCAATCTGGCTGAGTTTCTCAGTTCCTCATTTATAAAGTGGTGGGATTTGGTCATGTTGGATGGGGTGGGAAGTTGTTTACAAAGCTTTGATACTCCATAAGGTTTCCATAAGTCCTTAATATTTCCCTGCTCAGGTGGGGAGAATATTATAATTTATCTCGCAGTTCCCCGTTCTGTCCTTCTTATATTGATTGCATGGAATTTGTTTGGTCTGCATAACCAGATTTAGAGACTTCCTCAAGAAAGTACTTGGTTCATTTTTCTACAGAAACATAAATGAAGATCCCAGGTTTATTGTTAAAAAAAAAAGGAAATGACTCAATCAGCAAATTGTCAGTGAAAGCTGCTAATTGCTCTTATGGTAGTACAACACTTTCATGCTACCTAATTGCTAAGAGAAAAGGTATCCGTGCCTTTGTTTAAGGGAACAAGATAAAGGTAGTCACCCCATTAATGAGTTCACATTCAATGGTACGCTGGTAGACAGGTTTCATGGATAGGAGATGACTAGCTAAAAACAGTTTTAAAATACTACCCTACTAATTCCTTTGAGATAAATCAAAACGTCTTTGTTGGCCTCAAGGCCTTTCAAGATCAGGCCTAAAACTTCCATTCTCTCCTCATCTCCTGCTATATCGTCACAAACCCAGACACGTGGGTCTCCTCCCAGGTCCAAAACATTTTGCCAGCTCCTGGAGTTCCAAATATCTGCTCACTCTGTGCCTTCAGGCTGGATAGCTCAGCACCACCGCCACCCCTGTCCATCAAACTTCTATGGTGAGGCTCATCTTGAAAAACGCTCTGTCTCTCCCAACCCCTGCCTTCCTTTGTGTTCTCAAAATGCCTATTTCATCCATTCTTTTGCTTTGGAGAATAGTCATGGATTTTCATGTTTGTCTTTCTATTAGAAGTTAAACTCCTTGAAATTAGGGACTGGGGTGATTCACCTGGTAATTCCTCCCTCCAGTACCCAGAGTAGGAAATCAGCAAATATTTGTTCATCCATTCAACAAATATTTATTGAATGTATATTGTGTGTTGGGCACTGTTCTAGGCATTGAGAATATAGCAGAAAAAGTTTCTGTTCTCAGGGAGTAGATACTCTAGTGAAGGCAGGAGATAGACAATACATAAACACGTATGTGTTAGTTAAACATGTGTGTGTGTGTAGATAGATATAGATTTCGATTATCAGGTGGTGAGTAACAAATGGTGTGAAGAAAATAAAGCAGGGTAAGAGGAAAGAATGCCATATGGGGTAGGAGTGGTGAGGCTGTGCTGCTGTGTTAGGTAGGGGGGTCAGGGAAGACCTCGCTGAGAAGGTGACCTGAGCAGTGCTGAATGAAGTGAGGGCAAGAGCCATGCAGACATCTGGGAGAAGGGCAATCCAGGTGGAGGGAACAGTCTATGCAAAGGCCCTGAGGTAGGGGCATGCTTGATGATTGTTGAATAAATATATAAAATTATGCTACTGGCACATTCTGACAGCAGTTTGGTCATATGACATAGCATCTTTTCTCTCTTTGTTGAAAGAAGGACAAAAATGCCTGCTAATGATTTATTAAAGCCATGAATCTATATTTCTTTCTTTCTTTTTTTTTTTCTGGCAGCTAGCCAGTATGGGGATCCAAACCCTTGACCTTGATGTTATCGGCACTACGCTCTCCCAAGAGAGAATCCATAGCTTTATAGTTCAAAAAGTTTGTACTTAGAAAATATTGGACGAGTTTTTTCTGTATCCTTTAGCTCTCAGTGAACAACTTCTTTTAGCAGTACAATTAAAATTTTTTAAAAACATGCGTTAATTTGGATCTCTAGAATCAAACCAAAATATGTGATTCTCTCCTATTTCTTTTATGCCCCTGTCAAGGAAAGCCTGGATACCAAATAGTGTTCTTTGAAAAGAGCTGACAGACACAAATGACAGACAGGATATCCAGATGAGCAGTGACAGGCTGTTCATTTTACTTCACAGTTTGGGTGGTTTGAGCCCAAGAATTTCTTCCACAGTACTATGCTGTGATGTACGTGACTGTTAACTTAAAAAGGAAATAGAGTGTCACTTCTTTGAAAACAAGATAGGAACAAAAATATTTTAGTTTCAGGCTATTTTTCACACTCTAAAAATATCGAAAAGAATAAGAAATTTCACATTCATTGATTTTTCATCATGAGTCAAGCCTCAGTGTGCTAAGTCTGGAGAACCAAAAATACGCTGCTCAGCTCAGGTATGTACTGCACTCCAACTGAGTGCAGGGCATTAGCCCAAGCATCGTGGTTGGTACAAAGATCTCTGATCTCAAACTTTATAATCCCATTGGCAAGCCAAAACACGGTCACATTAAACAGTGATACTCGATGCCATACAATTAAGAACCAAGTGAGTGAGAACTTTTGTATCCGGCCAAGAAGTAACAGGGACCAGATTTACCCTGTCACCTGAAACAACAAAACCAAATAGACAATGGTTTTTAAGACACTGGCCATCAAACAACAAAGGACCTGCAAGATGGGAAATACACGCAGTGAGACTTATGATTGCTTCAGCTTCCTGCCTTGAGAGAGTTTCCAGGGTGCAGTGCACGGAGGATGTGTTGGTTTCCTAGGGCTGCCAAAAGAAAGTACCACAAACTGGGTAACTTAAACAACAAAAACTTATTGGCCACAGTTCTGAAGGCTAGAAGTCTGAAATTAAAGTGTCAGCAGGGTTGTTGCTCCTGAGGCCTATGAGGGACAACGTATTCCTTGCCTCACTCATAGCTTCTGGGGGCCTCAGGCATTCCTTGACTTGCAGATGGCCGTCTTCTCCCTGCGTCTCCGTATTGTCTTCCCTCTGTGTGCGTCTCTGTCAGAATTTCCTCTTCCTAGGAGGGCAACAGTCATATTGGATTAGAGCTCATTCTAATAACCTCATTTTAAATTGCTTACCTTCGTTAAGATTCTATTTCCAAATAAGGTCACATTTGAGGTTCTGGGGGTTAGGACTTCAACATGTCTTTTTTATGTCAATTCAACCCATAAAAGAGAGGGACTCCAGAGAGAACCTGGTGGACTCCCTGAGTTGAGAAGATGAACCAAGAGTTGAGGCACACCAAGGCTGCCAGAGTTTGCAAGACAGAGTACTAGAGAGAAAACAGCCACACAAAGACAGAACTCCTGAGATCAGCACTGAGTCACTCCAGCATTTATCAAAATATGACCAGCACATGCATGTGAGGAAACTACACAATGCTAAAGAAAGACCATTCAAAAAGATGTATTCCATGTGTCCAAATAGTTAAGTGAGAGATGGAAGATATATATTAAAAAAAAAACCCTCAAACTTCTAGAGATGAAAATTATAATGTTTGAGATGAAAAATACACTGAATGGGATTAATGGTAGATTAGACATTACAGAAGAAAAGATTAGTGGACTCAAAGACATAGTAACAGAAACCATCCAAAATGAAACACAGAGAGAAAAATAAATTTTAAAAATGAAAACTGGGACTGGCCAGTAAGCTCAGTTGGTCACGGCACAGTGTTATAACACAAAGGCCAAGTATTTAGATCCCCATACTGGCCAGCTGCCAGAAAATAAAAAAGTGAGAGAGAGAGAAATGCACCAATGAGAAATGGGAGAACTTCAAACAGCCTAATATATCTGTAACTGGAGTCCCTAAAAAAGAAGAGAGAGAGCCAGAGGATAGAAAAATAATATTTCTGGGCCGGCCCGGTGGCGCACTGGATGGTGCACTCTGAGTTGAGAAGATGAACCAAGAGTTGAGGCACACCAAGGCTGCCCGAGTTTGCAAGACAGAGTTCTAGAGAGAAAACATCCACACAGAGACAGAACTCCTGAGATCGGCACTGAGTCACTCCAGCATTTATCAAAATATGACCAGCACATGCATGTGAGGAAACTACACGATGCTAAAGAAAGACCATTCAAAAAGATGTATTCCATGTGTCCAAATAGTTAAGTAAAAGATGGAAGATATATATTAAAAAAAAAACATCGGGGCTGGCCCGGTGGCGCACTGCTATAGTGCGGCGCTCCCGCCGAGGGTTCGGATCCCACATACAGACCGGCCGCTCACTGGCTGAGCGAGGTGTGGGCGCGACACCGAGGGTTGCGATTCCGTTGCCGGTCCCAGTCCGGTGCGGGCGCGACACTGAGGGTTGCGATCCATTGCCGGTCACGAAAAAAGAGGCAAAAAGGAAAAAAAAAAAAAATCAAACTTCTAGGGATGAAAATTATAATGTTTGAGATGAAAAATACATTGAATGGTATTAATGGTAAATTAGACATTGCAGAAGAAAAGATTAGTGGACTCAAAGACATAGTAACAGAAACCATCCAAAATGAAACACAGAGAGAAAAATAAATTTTAAAAATGAAAAATGGGACTGGCCAGTAAGCTCAGTTGGTCACAGCACAGTGTTATAACACAAAGGCCAAGTATTTAGATCCCCATACTGGCCAGCTGCCAGAAAATAAAAAAGTGAGAGAGAGAGAAATGTACCAATGAGAAATGGGAGAACTTCAAGCAGCCTAATGTATCTGTAACTGGAGTCCCTAAAAGAGAAGAGAGAGAGCCAGAGGATAGAAAAATAATATTTGAAGAAATAATGGCCAAAAGCTTTCCAAACTTGATGAAGACCATAAATGCACTGATCTAAGAAGATCAATAAACTCCAAAGACAAGAAACATAAACAGAATAACACCAACACATGTCCTAATCAAATTGCTCACAATCAGTTATAAAGAGAACATCTTAGAAAAAAAAAAAAGACATGTTAACTATAGAAGAAGAAAGGATGACAGAGCTTTCTTGTCAGAGAGTTAATAATATTTGAAGAAATAATGGCCAAAAGCTTTCCAAACTTGATGAAGACCATAAATGCACTGATTTAAGAAGATCAATGAACCCCAAAGACAAGAAACCTAAACAGAACAACACCAACACATGTCCTAATCAAATTGCTCACAATCAGTTATAAAGAGAACATCTTAGAAAAAAAAAGACATGTTAACTATAGAAGAAGAAAGGATGACAGAGCTTTCTTGTCAGAGAGTTGAGGAGCAGATCCACACATATATGTGCAGCTGTTTGTTGACAAAGGTACGCAGCCAATTCAGTGAAGAAACAATAGCCTTCCCAACAAATGGGGCTGAAAATTATATTAATAGGCAAAAAAAAAAAAAAAAAGGAACTTTGAGCCACACATCACACTAAAAGATGTAACTCAAAATGGACTACATACCTAAATAGGAAACCAAAGACTATAAAACTTCTAGAAAAAAACTGGAGAATATAATTTGTGACCTTGGGTTAGGCAAATTTCTTCAATACAACACCAGAGCTCAATCCATAAAAGAACAAATTGATAAATTAAACTTGAAAGAATTTTAGTTCTATTTTTAAAATAACAGTTAAGAGATTTTTAAAACCACCCACAAACTGGAAGATAATATTTGCAATTCATAAATCTGATAAAGGACTTATATTCAGAATATATAAAGAGTTCTCAAACTCAGTAATAAGAAATCTCCCAATTCAATAGTAGTGAAAAACAAACAACCAAAAAATGGACAAAAGATCTCAACAAATACTTCACCAAAGAAGATATTCAGGTGGCAATAAACACATAAAAAGATGCTCAATATTATTCATCATTAGGGAAATAAAAATTAAAACTACAGATACCACTTTATACATACTACAATAGTTAAAATTTAAAAGACTGACCATGTCAAGTGTTGGCAAGGATGTAAAACAACTACAATCCATAGAATTCTAGTGGGAATGTAAAATGGTACATCCACTTTGGAAAATGGTTTGGCAATTTCTTAAAAAGTTAACCATATACGTATGTTCCAGCCATTTCATTCTTAGATAGTTACCAAAGAGAAAATGAAGCATTTGTTCATTTTCACAAAGACTTGTACATGAATGTTCACAGCAGCTTTATTTATTAAATCCCTAAACTGGAAATAATCCAAAAAGCCATCAACACGTGAGTGCATGAACAAATTTTGGTATTTCTATACAATGGAAAATACTACTCAGCAAACAACAACAACATCAACAATAACAAAAATCAATGAAAGATTGATAAAATAACATGCAGGAATTTCAAAATAATAAAGCTAAGTGAAAGAAGCCAGACCAAAACATGCTATGTACTATATGATTTCATTTATATAAATCTCTAGAAAATGCAAATTAATTTATAGTGACAGAACACAGATCAGTGATTGCCTCGGGTGACGAGTGAGGATATGGGTGTGAAGATGAGATTACAAAGGGCCATAAGGAAACTTTTGGTGGTGATGGATATATTCATTATCTTGTGTGGTGATAGTTTCACAAATTTATACATATGGCAAAACTTATTAATTGTACACTTAAATTTGTATAGTTTACTACAAGTCAATTATACCTCAGTGAAGTTGTTTAAAATTAAAAAAAAAAGAATCCAATGAGTGGTCCAGATGATGAGCATTCGAATGGATCAGAAAGGGAGAAGATGCTGATGGATTAGAGTGAATGGGGAAGGTCTTCTTTGGAGATAACCTGAGTTGTACCTCAAGGGTTAGGTAAGATTTGGATAGACTTAAAAGGTAGAAGGGGATTCCAGACAGGAAGCATAGCATCAGCAAAGGTGGGGAAAAGGAATTGTCTTAGTCCACTCAGGCTGCTATAACAGAATACAGAAGACTGAGTGACTTACAAACAGCAGAATTTTATTTATTTCAATTCTGGAGACTAGGAAGTTCAAGATCAAGGCACTGGCAGATTCGGTGTCTGGTGAGGGTCTGCTTGCAGGTTCATAGACTGCAGTCTTTTCATTACGTCCTCACATGGTGGAAAGGGCAAGGGAATTCTTCCATGTCTCTTTTATTAGGGCGCTAATCCCATTCAGGAGTGCTCCAGCCTTATGACCTAATCACTTCCCAAAGCCACAATTCCAAATATCATCGCATTGGGGATTCAATTTCAATGTATGAATGGGAGGTGGGGGGACAAACAGCATTCAGTCTAAAGCAGGAATTAATGAATCCATCTGGGTTTATACCATAGATATACACCATAGATGTATGCATATCATATGTTTATTTTCATAAACATTATGAGATTATGCCTCATTCTCTTGTCTTCTCAAAATAAATTTTTGAATGAGTTTTTAAATAAATGTTCAGTAGATAAAATATTTACAAGGTGGGTAAAGTGCAAATATCCCTGTTTTGTAGATCACAGACCAAAATCAGTAAGCTGACACACTTTTTTCATTATCTCTTTAAGGGACACAAATGAAGATATAATACATGTGCCACATAGAAGATGAAGTTAGAATCTGCATTTTGTGGTGATTTATACCCATTCTAAATATTATTCTTCCTTCTCCTGTTTTTGCTATCTATTGGTATATAACAAACTACCTTAAAACTTAATGCTTTATAACATCAATTTGTTATCACTCATGATTCTGTGGGTCGAGTGGCTGGTTCTTCTGCTCTGTGTGATGCCGGCCAGGGTACTGGAAGGACTGCCATTTACTGGGAGTTCCATAGGGCTGGAACATTCAAGATGGCTCCCTCGCATGGCGGGGCACTCAGCAACGCCTGGGTACCAGAGCACCTCCACTTGGCCTCTCCTGTGGCATGGGCTTCTTCCATCATGGAAGCTGAGTTCTGAGGAGGAGTGTCCCAGGAACAAGAGAGTCAAGAAACCCTGGTGGAAACAGCAAGACTTCTATGATCCAGCCTCAGAAGTTATGCAGCTTCTGTAGCATTCTTTCTGTCAAAGCCAGTCACAGGCCCAGGCCACATTCAAAGGGAGGGAAAATAGACTCTTCTTCTCTATGAGAAGAACAGTACAGAAAAGATCTCAGGATCATCTTTGATCTACTACATCCTCCCTTCCCTGACACATGCCAACAGGAAGTTCTATTTACCTATACCTAGGGTTACAAGGTCAATATTGTCCATATGCCATAGATGTACACACATTTTATGTTTATTCTCATAAACATTATGAGATTATGCCTCATTCTCTTGGCTTCACAATATAAATTTTTGAATGATTTGTTAAATGTTGAGTAGATAAAATATTCACAAGGTGGGTATAGTGCAAATATCCCCACAGACCAAAATCAATAAGCTGACGCACTTCACGTGTTTTAGGGCAGAAATTTCACTCACTTTGGCAATACCATTTTAGAAGTTTATCATTGAAGACTGTGGAATTTAAATCAACTATCCCGAATGAAATATAATTGATTAAAAAGAAAAAAAGCATGGTGAGAAAGACTTTATTCAGGACCATCCATCGTGATAGGTATAGGGACCACTGCAGTGGGGTCTTGCAGTGAGGAGGTAAGACTAGGCTCAACTTCTCAATTGATTTTATGCTTATAAAAGTCATATTCTGAAGGCTCTTTCTAGAATTCGAAGGCTGAAATTTCAGTCATTGAGAGAACAGAAAATCCTGTGTGGTTAGATCGGCAGGCATGTTAACAATCTGAGCATTGGAGTCAGCCCAAACTACCCCATTTACTGCTCAAAGGCAAGGTTTTCATACCATTCTGAGAGACAATATTAATGAGCCAAGAAATGAGCCAGTTATTTTAAAAAGTTAAGTTGTATCCAGAATTTTAAAGAGCCAAGAACTTTACAGCAAGGCATCCGTGTTCCTTGAACTGCTGTTGAGACACCACTTTTAGAAATGTTGGTCCACTGCCTGGTAATGTGGCCCCATTAACCTCCTAAGGGCTGAACTTGGTTCTTAAGCAAGAAGCCTTTTCAACCCAGTTGGCTTAATTTGCCCAGTATGGTAGTATACAATATCAGAGAGGCAGGAGCTGAATTCATTTTAAAATTGCAGCCCATTAGAGAGAATAAGGCCATGTTAAGATGTTTACTCTCTTCATTAAAATTTTTTCTTCTTAAATATTTAATGCGTAGGGATTTTTATTTCAATGTATCATACAACATGCAACAGCTGACATGGCAGGACTTGTTTATTGCCTTACATGAGGTGCTGGTACTACTTTAAAATTTTATCCTATAAATCCAGAGAGGTCTAGCAGACAGGGCACAAGAGTTATAGACCCAATTTTGCCATGGTCCTCTGTAGCCTTGGGCAAACGTCACTAATCTCTTGTCTCTGTTTCAGTATCTACAAGACAAGCATCATAATTTACTGAACCCCACCAGAATACTCACGTATAACTAATTAGTGTATACAATCCAGTTTGATGAAAGGTGCTAAATGTTATTGTTATTATATTTTTATGTAAATGATTGCTAACTTTGACATTAGAAAACAATAGGCTTGTGACAATAAAGCTTTCTGATGAAATCAGACCTTGCAAGAGGGACACAGTATACTTCGTGCCAGTGGATTTCCTTCTACAAAATAATCAAATATATTCTGTTCAATATAAAGCTGACGAAGCATCACTGTGCACCATACGACATAAGATGTGATTAATCGTACATTCAGATGTTTGCGGCCTGACAATAAAATACAACAAAGGGCAGTGAGGGGACCGATGGTGGGAGCGCCCACCAAGCCTTCCCCACGTGAGTGCTGCTGCCTTCTCCCAGGCTCCTTCCCAGGATGCTACACTGAGCAGAAGATCATTTTTGTGCCTTTCTTCGGGTCCTTTCTATCACAAATTTATCATTTTGCACTAAGGATTGACAATTGAGCCATGTCCAACTGGTGTAAAACAAATGAAGCTCTGAGTGACAGGGGTGAACTCTAAAGAACTGAAAACCACAGGTCACAAAATCCCACCTAGTTGCCAATAAGCCTGTGGTTTAAACGATTTTGTCAGCCATCTCTGCTCTCACTTCAAAATAGAAGATTAATGAGACAAAAAAAAAAGAAAATTAGTGAGACGAATAAGACAAGAGATCAAACATATGGAGTGACTTTTAATCACTTAAGGAAATCAACAATAGTACATTAAAAGTGAACAGATAACTTTTTAATCTATATACAAGGGCAATGGTAAATATAATTGAAAATTAAATTGAACAATTGAGAAACTTAAAAAATTTGAAAATTTCAAGGAGTAACATGACCATCCAATATGGGAAATTACCAATCAAGGAAAATATGACACTGCACAGACTTAAAAGCCACACGTGGGGAGGAAAAAAGAGGCATAAACACATCAGCCAAAATGTGATCAATGACTAAAATTTGGGGAGGGGTACATCACAGAATGAAGGGCCTATGCATATGAGAAACCACACTTAAAATTTGGAAGAAGAGAAGATAAAAGAGAAAGTATTGTATAGGCTGAACATCCTAGAATTTATTTTTTCATTCGTGCAACAAGTAAATATCTTTGGTGCACGTCATACAGTAGGTGGTCCTTGTCCTCATCCAGCTCCACCTTCAGGAGAGGTGGCTATGTGAACAGTAACTGTACCTCACATGCTGCAGCAAAGGTGTGAAGCTCATCAAAGAAAGTAGCTGGAGCTGCCCAGATAAGGACAAGAAGTTTTCCCAGTTAAGATTATATCTGATTTGGATCTTCATAGATGAATTTAGGAGTTTGCTAAACTGGGGAAAAAGAGAGAGAGAGAGAGAGGCATTTCAAGGCAAAGGAATAGCACATGCAAAAACACTGTATCCTTGATCTGTTGCCACAATGAATGCTGCCAAACGAGCCTCCCCAAAGTGTAGTGGCTTGAAACAGCAACCCTTTAGTATGTGGCATGGGTCTAAGTCTATGCATCAGCCAGGCCATTCTGCTAATCTGAGTCGGGCTCACTAATCTTGAATGGGCTGGCTCACAGGTCTGGGGTGGGCTGGCAGGTCAGCTGAGGGCTGGGTGGTCAGAGTTGGCCTTGGCCAGGATGACTCAGCAGCACTGCACTTGGTACCTCGTGGTCCAGCAACTAGCCCGGGCTCACACCAGTGGCACAGACAGAGTCCAAGACACAGCAGAAGCACACGAGGCCCTCAAAGAACCAGACTCAGAAGTGGCTTGCACGTATCTCACATGTATTCGGCTGGCCAGAGCTAGCAACTGGGCCAGCCCACATTCAAAGTCAAAGTCAAACTACAAAGTCACATCATAAACAGAGAGGGACAAAAAATGTTTGTAATTGATCTACCCCAGTAACTAAGATATAAAAGAATATGGTATATTTAGGGAAAAAATAGGATTTAGGTATGGCTTGGGCAAAAAGTTCAAGTAGAGAGGGAGGTGGGCAGAGGCTAAAGGGTAACTAGACCTAGATCCTGAAGGGACTTGTAAACCACATTTAGGAGTTTGATTTTTTTTTTTTTTTTTTTTTGAGGCAATTGGAAAGTTGTCAAAGGATTGTTGTGATGATAGCTATATTTTAGAAAAGATATAATGGAAAATTTCCTGAAGGGAAGAGACAAGTTAAAAAGACTAGTTAAGAAGCTACTATGGTAATTTAGGTGAAAAGTAGTAAGGGCTGGCACAAGGGAAGGAGGAATGGAGAATAAAAGAAGGGTGATAAATTTGATAAAATGTTGGGGGCAGAATTGACAGATTGAACATGTGGTAGTAACTACTTGTTCTCTCCTCTTTTTCCATAATTTTAGTGAGCCCATGTTGACTGAGAACAAAGACCACATTTCCCAGCTGCCCTTGCAGCTACACGAGACCATGTGAGGACATCCTGGTCACTGAGACTGAACAGATGTATCACATGGCAGTTTCCTAATCCTGTGCTATAAGACAGCTGAGGCATGCTCTTTGTCTGCTTCTTTTTCCTTCTTCTATCCTATTGCTTGGAACACAGACATCTCATTTTGGGGCCAGGAGGATAAGGGTTGTACCCTGGGGCTGGCAGAGTACTGAGCTGGAGGAGCCTGGGTTCCTGAAGACTTAATAGAGTAAAACCACAAAATCAGCCCTCGACTGCCTGGCTACTTCCTGACTTTCAAATGAAAGAGAAATAAACTACTGTCACATTTAGGCCCTCTGTTATTTGGGGTCTCTGTAATTTGCAGCTGAGCCTATGCTGAACTGGTACAGATATGGAAAGAGAACTTAAGACTGGTTTGCATTGTGATGTTATTAGGCCAGGAGAAGAAGCAAGTCTCTAAGGGAAGTTTATGAATTTGCTCATGTAGCTGATAAGTTCATGATGCCCGTGGAAGTAATAGATAAAGATTTTTACCTCTGGGGAGAGGAATTGTGTGATGAGAGCCCGGGAGAGGAACCTGAGAAGACTTAATCTGATAGTGAAAACTCTATCTTTGGTATTTTATACCATTTGCTTGTTCTACCTAAGCCTAATTAAATACCCATACTTTACAAACACTTCCAAAAAATAAAAAAGGAGAGAACTCTTCCCAGCTCATTCTGTTAAGTCAGTATTACTGTGATACTAAAATCAGATAAAGATATCACAAGACAGGAAAACAATACCAGCATTTCTTATAAATATAGACGCAAAAATCCTCAACAGAATACTAGAAACTGAATCCAGTAACATAGAAAACCATGATCAAGCAGGATTTATCCTAAGAATGCGAGGTTGGTGTCTTAGTCCTTTTTCTGCTGTTATAACAAAATACCTGAGACTGGGTAATTTATAAACAATAGAAGTTTATTTGGCTCATGGTTCTGGAGGCTGGGAAGTCCAAGAGCATTGTGTCAGCATCTGGCAAAGGTCATCCCATGGTGGAAGGTGGAAAGCAGAAGCAAGTGTGTGAGACAGAGAGAAAATTGGTCTGAACTCATCCTTTTATCAGGAGCTCATTCCTGTAATAACAGCATAAATCCATTCATGAGGGCAGATCCCTTATGATCTAATCACCCCTTAAAAGTCCCACCTCTCAACACTGTTACACTGGGGATTAAGTTTCCAACATATAGCCTTCCAGGGCCACATTCAAATGATAACAGTCAGTTTAACATATGAAAATTAATCATGTGATACACCATACTAATAGAATAAAAGACAAAATCACATGATCATCTCAACTGACACAGAAAAATCAGCTGACAAAATTTAATACCCTGTCACAATAAAAAACACTAAACAACTCCCTCAACCCAATAAAAATCTATGAAAAACCCACAGCTAGTATCATACTTAATGGCAAAAGTCTGGACACTTTCCCCCAAAAGTCAGTAACAAAACAAGAATGTCTATCCACTTCTATTCAACATTGTACTGGAGGTTCTAGCAAGAGCAATTAGTCAACAAAATAAAAATAAAGGCACCCAGATTGGAAAGGAAGAAATAAAACTATCTCTACTTGTAGATGACATGATTTTGTATATAGAAAATACTAAGGAATCTACCAAAAACTATCAAAACAAATGAACAAGTTCTGCAAGATAAAAGATCAATATTAAAAAATTAATTGTATATGCCAACAATGAATAATCCAAGATGACATTAAGAAAACAATTTTTATTTACAATAGCATCAAAAAGAATTTAAAAACCTAGACATCTTTTCTCTTAAGGCCTTCCACTGATTGGATGAGGCCCATCCACTCGATGGAGGGTAATCTGCTTTACTCAGGTTAATGTTGATCTCCAAAAATGCCTTCATAGCCACATCTAGGCTGGTGTTTGACCAAACGACTGGGCACCACAGCCTAGCTGAGTTGACACCTAAAATTAACCATCACAGGGTCCTGAACATCCACAGACAGGACTGAAGGAAGATACTTGCCACACAGTATTTGTGCTAAAGTTACTCGGATTACCTCTTGAGGTCCACTGTGATTTTGGTTTTAACTTCTCTATCATTGGGATAGCACAATCATAATGCACTGCATTTTCAATTTTAAAAGACTTAGTTTGTTAAATATAAACTGTAGGATTTTAAAGAGACCCAAGAAAAACCACATTTTTCCTCCATCTGACTTCTAAACATCAATGAAGAAATGAGTCTGCACGTGAATGGCAAATTTTTACCTTTATGACTAAATAAGCGGACGTTAGGGAATGTGGCATATGTCTGCAGGCAAGTGAGCTTCCTGATACTGATTTAGACAAACTACCACCCAGTCTCCCTGCAGCACTTGACCTAGGCCTTCCCCAGCTGGGGGGCAAGGGTTGAAGTGCCTGAAGGAGCAGGAGGAGGAGGAGGAAGAGCAAGAGGAGGAGCAGGAGGAGGAGGAACAGGAGGAGGAACAGGAGGAGGAGCAGGAGCAGGAGGAGGAACAGGAGGAGGAGCAGGAGGAGGAAGAGCAGGTGGAGAAGGAGGAGGAAGAGCAGGTGGAGAAGGAGGAGGAGGAGCAGGAGGAGGAGGAACAGGAGGAGGGGGAGGAGGAGGAGCAAGAGGAGGAAGAGCAGGTGGAGAAGGAGGAGGAGGAGCAGGAGGAGGAAGAGGAGCAGGAGGAAGAGGAGACAGAGCCGTGCAGCCCAGTTTCTTCTTCAGACCCACCCAGCTGATAAATGCCCCACTTGTTATGCTTAGAGGGTATCCTCCACGTAGAGGAAAACACCAGGACCGGAGATGGGGTATTCCCCCTAAACATAAACGTTTAAATATTCCACAATTTTCATAATCCTGTTTTGGAATTTCTTCCTCCTCCTCACCCCCTCTTCTTCTTATGTATGAGAAGCCTCCAAAATAGAAACGCCCCCGTCCTCGCTGGCCAAGCAGCGGCTTGGGGGCAAAAGTGAGCCATGGAGC
>NW_007728663.1:227364-229097 GCF_000696425.1 Galeopterus variegatus | reverse complement strand
AAAAAAAAAACCCTATTTCTAAGTTGTCGTATTATATGGGATTTTTCAAAGGATGGGTTTTAAGAATCAGACAATCCAGTCTTAAGAGATGGGAACTGAGAACTTAATCCTCATAATTTGTGTTCTTACCAAGTAATGAAGAGGGCTCTGTATGAGGCATTCTTAGAAACGGTAAAGACTTTCATGAATATGTATAGATGCCAGAAATTGCCACTAAAATAACAAGACAACCAGTAGTTATGGTGACTACGTAAGTGCATGGTTTTATGCTCTAATGTTAAAAATAATTCATAGTCCCAGGTTTTTTATTTGATTGCTTTGGAGTAACTAGAGAATTTGTACAGCTATAGGTAGATTTTGGAGGTCCTTTGCTTTTACCTTCTCGTTCTNGTACCTTTTGAGCTGTCGGCTATTTTAACAATTTCTGCAGGAAGGTGGTCATGCTGATGGACAGGGGGAATTCCAGCTCCTTGAATGGAGTTTGGGGTGTGTCCATCCTCCCCAGTCAGGAGGCCTTGGGGTTCAATCCCAGCTCAGGGCCTCTTTTTTATCAGCTGGGAGACCCTGAACCATATGCTTTCTGTTTCATTTTCAGCAACCCTTCCTGAAGAGGATAAAATAATTCTTAAAAGACGGGTAAAGGAGGTTGAAAATAATTTCATTATTATCTAATCTAAACATTGATCTTTATATTCCCTTTAGTGTTGATAATAAATAATTAGTACTCCTGGTCTGTCAAATAAACCAGCACTAGCTTGGAGTTTACCATCAGGACTATTGGACATGGAAACCACCCCCTCCCCCCTTTCTAAAATCATTGTATAGTCTCCTTTTAAAATTAGTCCCTGTAAGAAATATAATGAGGGACTTATCCAAAGTGTATTGAACACATGATAAAATGCTATACTTTATGTGTGTAATAGATCCAGATTTCTGGAGTTAGAAATACTAAAAATGCACATAGGCAATTTTCACCCACAATGGAACATAGTAGCTTAAATAAGTGAATATTTGCAGCTGCATCATGTAACTTTTTAACATTGCTCTGCAAATAGCTATTAATTTTTCAGCAGGTGCAACTGTGCCAGACAAGCAGAAAAGGAGGCCTGATGGAGTTTATATTTTCTAAGAGAAGCCTTGCTAAAACAAAACAATTGTATGTTTTAAGGTATTGCTTGTTCAGCTACCTTTAGGAAATGGATAGGACAATATCAGTAGCAATTTGTTTAGGATGCTTTGGGCTGCAAATAATAAGAGACTCAAAAATGGTCTAATATATTACTAATAAATGAGAAAAATGTATTGTCATTTAAGAATTACAGAGATGGGGCTGTTCCAGAGTTTGCTAATTCAGCAGCTCAACAACAAAAGCTTTGCCTCCCTTCAATTCTGCCTTCTCAAATCAGCTCCCCTAGAGCTCAAAAGACAGCTGCCACAGACCCGGGCATCACATGTTCTTATGACTACATGAAGTCTGAAACGGTGCTGTTTCTTCCCATTCATCTCTTCATCAGTAGGTGCATGTAACAGTCTCCCAGCAAACTTCTCTCTCACTGGCCAAAATGCACCCTGCGTGCACATTTCTGACGATCACCCTGCTGGGCTTATACCAGTCAAGACTGACCCACTGGGGCTGGGGGGGGGGGGCCAAACCCCCCTTTAAACCCAGGCCCCCCAAAACCCGGGAAAAAACGGGGGTTCTGTTACAAAAAAAGAAGGGAGAAGGACCAAGG
>NW_007728663.1:217413-226481 GCF_000696425.1 Galeopterus variegatus | reverse complement strand
CCCCCGCGGGGCTTATCCCCGGCAAGCCGGCCCCCCGGGGGTGGGGGGGGGGGGTCCAACCTCCCTTTATACTCATGGCCACCAGATACCTGGATAAAATCGGGGTTCTGTTAGCAAAAAAGAAAGGAGAATGACCAATGGGTATGCCATTGATAGTAACTTACCACAGTGACCAAAATATTTTGAAAGCATTGTTGGCATGTCTTTGATAACCTTTTTCAAATTTATCTGAAGTCTCCAAAAGACTTTATATAACTAGTTTTACACTGAGAATTTTGGAAAGCCTGGATCCACCACTGAGACCTATGCCCCTTTGCTCCAGTTACTTAATTTCTCTAAGTTGATTTTCATAAAACGTGGAAGATGATACAACCTCATAGAAGTTCTGTGAGGATGAAACAAGATCATTCTTGGAAAGTGCTTCACAGAATTTCTCGTAGATAATACTCATAAGTGCTCAATTAATGTTAATCATTATTACTCCTTCACTCTTTACTAATGTCCTCATTTGGTCGATGGCCAATCTGGGGTCCAAGACGCAAAATCTGAGCCACACCTGAGCCTCATCTCTGCTACTCTCACGTGCATATGACCATACTGTTGTCAGAGGACAAAATTACAACAAATTTAGTTAAAGAGCTCAGTTGGCTTTACTGCAATTCTAGAATTGGGCATCACCTCATTCCATAAAATAGAATAAGTGTTCCAATGAGCCGAGCAGAGGAAGTTGGTTTTATAGACAGAAAAACACTGAAGAAAGCAGAAACAAAGAACAAAAAGCGCATTGTTCATGTCAAAGTTACTTTCCTTATAAACTGGGAATAGGGAGACAGAACAATAGAAAAATAACTGATCATTTAACATCAGGTTACTTCAGGTTATCCTTTTTATGTAAGGATTAAAGCAGAGGGAACTTCATTATCACGCCTATTGAAGATTTAAACTGGCCTGTTTGGGAAATGGGCTATAATCTCTCTCTCCTGATTTCTTGGAAGGTCAAACCACAACTTAGTTTAGATTTGGTGATGTGGAAATTAGCAAGGGGTGACTCATTTTAATTTTTAGTCTGGTCTTTTGGGGCCTAGTGCAGGAACCTAGTCTGAAACAATAGCCTTCTAAAATTTTATTTAACACCGTCCTTTCCCACAGCCATAGGTCTAATCCCACAGCCACAGGTCTAGTCAAAACCTTTAATTATGAGGTCATTTGATGCAGGCATCTCCCTTCCCAAACCCCCTGGAACATCACCCCCAGCCCCCACCTATCCACCCCTCCCCAGCCACCACACACACACATCATCATCCCCACAAATGGGTCCAGGAAAGGGAATCTTGGATTTCAGAGTACTTATTCCAGTTCTGCTGATTGCTTGCAATTAGGCCAATGAGTTTGCTCCCGCTTTTCCTGGAAGTCTAAGGATCTGAGGCCACGCCCCAGGGTTGGCTGGGTCTGGATGGGCATGGGAAGAAGTAAGCCAGGCCACAGGGACCTTATCCCTACTTCAACCACAGCAACACCTTGTTCTATACTTCATATATTAGAGTTTTTAGGGTTTCATGTTAATTCTTTTGAACTAGTTCTGCTGCTCAGAGAAAATGTAAAAAGCAATGGACTGGATGATCTCCACAGTGGGGCATCAGGAGCCTTCCAGAACCTCACTTGTCTCTATACATTGTCTGCTATCTCCTGCAAACTCCAATGGCTCCCTTGAAGTCCCTCCCCAGTCGACTCCTCCTTCTCTCTGCTGTGCTTCCTTGACAGCCCAGCTTTCAAGAGAATGGTTTCCAGTTCCCTGAAAACAACTCTTTGATGATGGTTTTGCACACATCTACCTTCTTTCTAATGTCACCTGCCACCTGGGCAATTGTCACCCCTCAATGCTACACCCAGCTTGTGCACACTTGGCTTCCAGGACCAATGTCTCAGCCATTCTTATTACTCTGCAGAGTTGTCACTAATCCCATAGTAATCAGTAAGCTTCACCTCTGTTCAAACTCTCTGTTTTCCACAGAGTGCAAATTCTTTTCTAATCTCTATGCCAGAAGTTCTCAAAGTGTGGTCCTGGGACCCCTGTGGTTCCTCAGAAATCTATCCAGGGAGTCTGTGAGTCAAAACTATTTTCACAATAATACTAAGATATTATTTGTCTCTTTCACTCTCATTCTCCCACAATCGTACAGTGGAGTTTTCCAGAAGTCACAAGACATGTGACATCGCAACAGATTAGAATACAAAGCAGACTTGAGAATCCAGCTGTCTTCTACTAAACCAAACATAAAAGAGATTTGCAAAAATGTAAAACAATGCCACATTTCTCACTAAATCTTTTGTTATGAAAAACATAGCTATTTTCATTTAAATATATTATGATACTAACATGTAATGGTTTTATTGTTTTAAATGAATTTTAAAATACATATTATAATGTTTTCTCATTTTTAATTTCTTAGACGATAGATATTGATAGATATAACCCACATAAAAGCTTCTCAGGGTCTTCAACAACTTCTAAGACCAAAAAGTTTGAGAACTGCTGCTCTATACTATGTTGTTTTAGTGTTTTCCAGCACAGTGCACTATATTTCCATAGTGGAATCTAGAATGTTCCACACAAATACGAACTCCATGAAGGCTGTTGGCTATTGACTTGGGCTGGAACAAGTGTTTTCCAGCACAGTGCACTATATTTCCATAGTGGAATCTAGAATGTTCCACACAAATAGGAACTCCATGAAGGCTGTTGGCTATTGACTTGGGCTGGAACGGTCTCTAAAGCTACTGAGAAACCTACTTAGTCAAAACTGTGCTAATTTTGTTTGTTTACTATTTTTATGACACACATTGAAATATAATACTTTTTAAGTCTGAACTACGGTTAATTATATTTGGTAGATTTAAAAACTATTATCAGCAACAATCTGTCCAAGGGGCGCTTATTGCTTTTATTTTGCTAATTTTGCAACAACAAAAAAAATCAGACACATCACACAGAATAATTCAATAAAATATGACACTTTTAATAACAGTTGCAAAGTGGGTAATGAGTTCTCTGACTCAGACCATTAAACTGAATGAAATCCCATATTTTGCCTTCTTGCCATTGTACCTGGACTTCCACTAGATAATTTTTTATTTGTGTGCATACCATTTACCAGACTCTGTGAAAGGTCAAACTAAAAGAAGACTAGACAGAGATCATCAAGTTAAAAACCTCTCATTAAAAAATGAATAGAAGCCCCAGCATGTTGATTACCTTATTTAAGGTCACTCATTAAATAGCCTAGCAAAAACTTCTGACTCCAGCATTTATTGCAATGCCATGGTCAAGCACTGAATTCTTTGTACAGGTAAAGAATTCCACCTGGACAGTAACTTTTGGCCTTAAGTATATTATCAATATGCCTAGTGATCTTACCATAATTGAAAATTTATATTTGCTAAAAAGTATTGTTTACCAAAAGCATGCCAGTGACCGAAATGAACAAGGAATGCACCTGCCCAACAGATGGAGGTCCTGACTACACAGGTAGGGCAGTCAGGATTCCTGCTAAGTTCACTTTTCTCTTTGGCTCCCAAAGGCAACCTCCAGCCAGTGTCAAGGGGCAGAATCAGAGCAGGCAAAGGTGGTCCAGAATATTCATAAGGTGTCACCCAAAGTCAGAAATAGGAAACACCTAGAAGGAGGATTCCTTGCAATCTGGACCTGTCTGTCACTTCCACAGTCCCTTCTGTCCACTCCCAAACTCCAGGTGGGCCGCTTGCTTTTCCCTAAAGGCAGCTGCCTTCTCGCTGCCTCCCTCTCCTGCACATGCAGTTATCCATGCCTGCAACACCTTCTCACATTCCCTTTTCTCCTGATCTGTTTAACTTCGGCCTGTTTTCGGTACTCAGTTTATACTTCAGGTACCCTAGGAACCCTTCCCTCTCCCATCCTCCATCACTACACGCTGCCCACCCAGTCCGGGTCAGGAGCCCCTCCTGCCTGCTCTCCAAACACCCCATACTTCTTGTCTTCCTCTGTCACTAAAGTGAAAGCTCCTTAAAGGCAGAGACTATGCCTTATTTATTATGGTGCCTCCTGGGCCCAGCTCAATGCCTGGTACCTAGTAATCTCCTTGTACATAATTGTTGAATGAATGGTTGAATGACCTAAGGAGTAGTAATGCTCCTACTTAGTGCTGTCTGATAGAAATATAATGCAAGCCGCATTTGTTGTTTTTAGTTTTTCTAGTGGCCACATTAAGAAAGAAACAGATGAAATTATTTTTATTAATGTTTTTTGTTTAACCCAAAATGTCCCAGAATTATTTTTCAACATGTAATCAATGTTAAACATTATTAATGAGATATTTTTCTTTTTTTTTTTTTTTTTGCCCCAAGTCTTCAAAATTCAGTTTGTATTTTACACTTAGAGCACATCTCAATCTGTACTAGCTACATTTCAAGGCTAGTGGCTGCTGTATGGGACAATGAGAAACTTCTGCCCAGGATATTGCCGTCACAGTCAGTGGGCTATCACAGCTCTCCTTCTAATGCCAATAGGGCCTCGGAATCCTGGTCTTCCACACAGGAATGACCTCAAACAAATGAGACTTCTGGGCTGGCACCAAACCCAACTGGCTTTTGGAAAGTACAAACAGAGGCCACAATGTAGAACTTGTGTCTTGATCTTTGGACTAATATTAACTCGAGGATGCAAAACAACAGGCCAAACTCCAAATCAAGGTAAGCCTGGCACTCATTTAGAGGAAAACTAGGTGGCTGTCCTGGGCATTAAGAAAACAGCTACCCTTACTGAGATTTTCATCATCCTTCCCCAGGGTCCTTACGAGCTGATTTCATATTTTGATAGATCAAGTCCAACTACTTTTCTTAAACAGAAAGGATATTTTCAAATTTCCTAAAACAACCCTTAAGAAAATGTCGTGTCATCAAAATGATAGTTCAAATAACTAATTAGTGATCTCGTTGTATTTTTATTGTGCTAAAGATTTAGATGATAACAGAATCAGATAAAAACCTTTTATCCATTTTATTTTATTTTATTGTGGCTGGTTGGTACAGTGATCACGCCCTGGACCTTGGTGTTATCAGCACCATGCTTTAACCGACTGAGCCAACCAGCCAGCCCCCATTTATCCATTTTAATGTCACTTATCTATGGCCAACTGCTTTTGAACTCCTATAAGGTAATAGAGAACACATCAGATAGTGCTACTTGCACAGAATAAAGTCATACGTAAAACCAGATTACATATGTTAGATGACGCGGTAGTAGTCACAGTTGTCACAGTTGTCCCGTTACCCACGTCTTTCTGAATAAAAGCCCATGATCACTTTTGCTGTCTTGTATCTTCATTATTACTACCTATCCACTATTCAACATTACAGAAATATTTAACGTAAGAGTGAAAATTCCCTATAATGCTAATTGTTTGCATATATTCTTTCAGATTTTTCTATGTATATTCAATATTTTTTCAAAATTAAGCTCATACCATTCATATTTCAATGTTAGTTATATTTGTTGACTATGATATAATAAGGACCAAAAGGTATGAAGTAAAAGTGAGGCTCCCTTCCTCCCTGTTCTCTACCCTTCTCAAAGGCAACCACTGCTACCAGTTTCTTGTGCATCTCTCTAAAGACATTCTATGCAAGAAACTCCATATAAATCCTTTTTTTCTTTTTTAAGCCAATGCTATTCTATACATGCTCTTTATACTTTTTTTCCTTTTTAAAAAAATTTTTAATCGTACATATTTGTAGGATACAGTGTGTTGTTACAATACATGCATATATTGTACAATGATTCACTTAAGATAGACAGCTTATCCATCACCTAAACATTTATTTTTTTCTTTGTGGTGATTAGGTTCAAAATCCTCTTTTCTACCTACTGAGAAATATACAATGCAATATTAGTAGCTATAGTCAGCCTAGAACTTCAGAACTTACTCTTCCTAGCTACCTGTAACTTTGTGCCCAAAATCTACCTTTCCCCTCCCCTTACCCCTCTCCCCTTCCCCTTCCCAGCATCTGGTAACCATTATCCTACTCTCTACTTCTGTGAGAACCACATTTTGTTTGTTTGGTTGTTAGTTTAGATTCCACGTATGAGTGACATCATGCGGTATTTGTCTTTCTGTGCCTGGCTTAACTTTGCTTAATATGATGGTCTTCAGTTCCATCCTTGTTGCTGCAAATGACAGGATTTCATTCTTTTTAATGGTTGAATAGTATTCCATTGTGTATATGTACCACAATTTTTTTTAATCCATTCATTCACTGATGCACATTTAGGTTGATTCCATCTTTTAGCTATTATGAATAGTGCTGCAATGAACATGGGAGTGTGGGTGTCTGTTTGATATATTGATTTCATTTCCTTTGGATATATACCTAGTAGTGGGACTGCTGGGTCATAAGGTAGATCTATTTTTAGTTTTTTGAGAAACTTTCATTTTCTTTTCCACAAGGGCTGTATTAATTTGTATTCCCACCAACAAGGTATATATTGATTTCATTTCCTTTGGATATATACCTAGTAGTGGGACTGCTGGGTCATAAGGTAGTTCTATTTTTAGTGTTTTGAGAAACTTTCATTTTCTTTTCCACAAGGGCTGTATTAATTTGTATTCCCACCAACAAGGTCTGAGAGTTCCCTTCTCTCCACATCCTCACCAGCATTTGTTATTTTCTGTCTTTTTGATCACAGCCATTCTAACTGGAGTGAGATGAGATCTCATTGTAGTTTTAATTTGCATTTCCCTGGTGATTAGTGATGTTGGGCATTTTTTCGTATACCTGTTGGCTATTCGTATGTCTTTTGAGAAATGTCTATTCAGGTCCTTTGCCCATTTTTTAAATCAGGTTATTTGGTTTTTTGCTGATGAATTGTTTTGAGTTCCTTATATGTTCTGGATATTAGCCCCTCATCAGATGCATAGTTTGCAAATATTCTCTCCTATTTTGCTGGTTGTCTCTTCACTTTGTTGATTGTTTCCTTTGCCATGCAGCAGCTTTTTAGTTTGATGTAATCCCATTTGTTTATTTTTACGTTTGTTGCCTGTGCCTTGTGGTCTCATTTAAANTTTGTTTGTTTACTATTTTTATGACACACATTGAAATATAATACTTTTTAAGTCTGAACTATGGTTAATTATATTTGGTAGATTTAAAAACTATTATCAGCAACAATCTGTCCAAGGGGTGCTTATTGCTTTTATGTTGCTAATTTTGCAACAACAAAAAAAATCAGACGCATCACACAGAATAATTCAATAAAATATGACACTTTTAATAACAGTTGCAAAGTGGGTAATGAGTTCTCTGACTCAGACCATTAAACTGAATGAAATCCCATATTTTGCCTTCTTGCCATTGTACCTGGACTTCCACTAGATAATTTTTTATTTGTGTGCATACCATTTACCAGACTCTGTGAAAGGTAAAACTAAAAGAAGACTAGACAGAGATCATCAAGTTAAAAACCTCTCATTAAAAAATGAATAGAAGCCCCAGCATGTTGATTACCTTATTTAAGGTCACTCATTAAATAGCCTAGCAAAAACTTCTGACTCCAGCATTTATTGCAATGCCATGGTCAAGCACTGAATTCTTTGTACAGGTAAAGAATTCCACCTGGACAGTAACTTTTGGCCTTAAGTATATTACCAATGTGCCTAGTGACCTTACCATAATTGAAAATTTATATTTACTAAAAAGTATTGTTTACCAAAAGCATGCCAGTGACCAAAAGGAACAAGGAATGCACCTGCCCAACCGATGGAGGTCCTGACTACACAGGTAGGGCAGTCAGGACTCCTTGCTAAGTTCACTTTTCTCTTTGGCTCCCAAAGGCAACCTCCAGCCAGTGTCAAGGGGCAGAATCAGAGCAGGCAAAAGTGGTCCAGAATATTCATAAGGTGTCACCCAAAGTCAGAAATAGGAAACACCTAGAAGGAGGATTCCTTGCAATCTGGACCTGTCTGTCACTTCCACAGTCCCTTCTGTCCACTCCCAAACTCCAGGTGGGCCGCTTGCTTTTCCCTAAAAGCAGCTGCCTTCTCGCTGCCTCCCTCTCCTGCACATGTAGTTATCCATGCCTGCAACACCTTCTCACATTCCCTTTTCTCCTGATCTGTTTAACTTCGGCCTGTTTCCGGTACTCAGTTTATACTTCAGGTACCCTAGGAACCCTTCCCTCCCCCATCCTCCATTGCTACACGCTGCCCACCCAGTCCGGGTCAGGAGCCCCTCCTGCATGCTCTCCAAACACCCCATACTTCTTGTCTTCCTCTGGCACTAAAGTGAAAGCTCCTTAAAGGCAGAGACTATGCCTTATTTATTATGGTGCCTCCTGGGCCCAGCTCAATGCCTGGTACCTAGTAATCTCTTTGTACATAATTGTTGAATGAATGGTTGAATGACCTAAGGAGTAGTAATGCTCCTACTTAGTGCTGTCTGATAGAAATATAATGCAAGCCGCATTTGTTGTTTTTAGTTTTTCTAGTGGCCACATTAAGAAAGAAACAGATGAAATTATTTTTATTAATGTTTTTTGTTTAACCCAAAATGTCCCAGAATTATTTTTCAACATGTAATCAATGTTAAACATTATTAATGAGATATTTTTCTTTTTTTTTTTTTTTTTGCCCCAAGTCTTCAAAATTCAGTTTGTATTTTACACTTAGAGCACATCTCAATCTGTACTAGCTACATTTCAAGGCTAGTGGCTGCTGTATGGGACAATGAGAAATTTCTGCCCAGGATATTGCCGTCACAGTCAGTGGGCTATCACAGCTCTCCTTCTAATGCCAATAGGGCCTCGGAATCCTGGTCTTCCACACAGGAATGACCTCAAACAAATGAGACTTCTGGGCTGGCACCAAACCCAACTGGCTTTTGGAAAGTACAAACAGAGGCCACAATGTAGAACTTGTGTCTTGATCTTTGGACTAATATTAACTCGAGGATGCAAAACAACAGGCCAAACTCCAAATCAAGGTAAGCCTGGCACTCATTTAGAGGAAAACTAGGTGGCTGTCCTGGGCATTAAGAAAACA
>NW_007728663.1:184942-216236 GCF_000696425.1 Galeopterus variegatus | reverse complement strand
CTTCACTTTGTTGATTGTTTCCTTTGCCATGCAGCAGCTTTTTAGTTTGATGTAATCCCATTTGTTTATTTTTACGTTTGTTGCCTGTGCCTTTGAAGTTTTGTTCACAAAAGCACTGCCCAGTCCAATTTCATGTAGCATTTCCCTTATGTTTTCTTCTAGTAGTTTTATTAATCCGTTTTGGGTTGGTTTTGGGTGAGAGATAGGGGTCTAGTTTCAATTTTCTGCATGTGGATATGCAGTTTTCCAAGCACCATTTACTGAAGAGGCTGTCCTTTCCCCAATGTATATTCTTGGCACCTTTGTCAAAAATCAGTTGGCTGTAAATGTGTGGATTTATTTCTGGGCTCTCTATTCTGTTCCATTGGTCTATTTGTCTGTTTTTATATCGGTACCATGCTGTTTGGTTACTATAGCTTTATAGTATATTTTGAAGTCAGGTAGTGTGATGCCTCCAGCTTTGTTTTTTTGTTCAAGATTACTTTGGCTATATGGGGTCTTTTGTAATTACATACAAATTTTAAGATTTTTTTTCTATTTCTATGAAGAATGTCATTGGCATTTTGATAGGGATTGAATTGAATCTGTAGATTGCTTTTGGATAGTAGCACTCTTTATAATTCTTTTCACTTAATATAACTTGAAGTTCCTTCCATACCAATACATGAAAAGCTGCCTCATTCCTTCCTAGGGCTGCATGGTATTTTGTAGGCTGCACATAATTTTTTTTTCTCCTATTGATGGACATTTAAGTTATTTTCAGTATTTTGAGATTGTAAACAATGCCTCAATAAATAATGTATCACTTCAAATGTGAACATTTCTATAGGATGACTTTCTAGAATTAGAAGTATTTGGTCAAAGGGTATATGCACTTTAAATTTTGGTCAGGTATTGCCAAATTGTACTCCTTAGAAAGTTTTACCAATTTACAATTCCACTAGTACAATGTATCCTCATTAACATAGAGATGAAAAGCAATATCTCATTTAGTTTAATTTTCTTTTCTCTTCCGAATGAACCTGGTCATCTTTTTATAGGCTTAAGGAGCCATTTGCTGATACTTTCCTGTGAATTGCTTGATGATATCTTTTGCACACTTTTCTGTTGGGTTGTTTAGAGGAGCTCACTAAGGAAAAAGCTCTTAATACTTTTTTTGAGGTTTATCACTAGTCTGTAGACTTTGCTCATAGTGGTTTTTCCATGCAAAAAAAATATATTTTTTAAACTTTTATGTAGCCAAATTTGTAATTTTTTTTTCATAACTCCATAGATGTTACTTATATTCATTTATTCATTTAACAAGTATTTATTGAAAATGTACCATGGGCCACAAGGTTCTAGGTACCGGGGGTACAACAGTGAGCAAAACAGACAAGGGCTACACTCATGAAGCTTGTATCCTAGTGGAAAATTTAGAGAAGCCAAATGCATTGCACTCAAATTGTTTTTGTTTGTTTTACTTAACATATCATAGATATCGCCCATATAGAGATCTAATTCTTTTTCATGTTGTACAGTATTCTTTTGCCAGCACATATCATAAACGTTATAACTAGTTCCTTGCTAAGCACAACCCACACTCTTAGCCAGGGGTCAGCAGACTTTTTCTAACAGGGCCAAATCATAAATATTTTAGGCTTCCTTGTTCATACGATCTCATCACAACTATTCACCCTGCTGTTGTAGCACTAAAGCAGCCATAGACGATATGTTAAAAATGAGCATGGCTGTGTTCCAATAAAACGTTACTGATGAACACTGGAATTTGAACTTCATGTAATTTTCACATCACAAAATCTTCTTATTATTATTTATTTATGGCCAGCCATTTAAAAATGTAAAAAAAAAAACCCAAATTCTTAGTTCATGGGCCCTATAAAAACAGACAGCAGGCTGGATTGACGTGCAGGCCACATAGTACCCTGGCCCCCGTTCAACCATTCTGCTGTATTGCCTCTCAAATGTCCTCTGAACTGTGAGGTTCTGTGGCCTCTTTCAGAATCAGCTTAAGAAACAAAGGAAATTTCATTGCCTACAGAGGTAATAACAGTAGTAATGTACCCCCTCACCCTTATCCATGGAGGATACATTCCAAGGTCCCCAGGGGATGCCTGACACTATATATAGTGCCAAACCCTCCCGCCCCCCACTGTCCTCAATCAGAACACGTTTCTGGGGCCAAGCCCATGGCGCATTGGGAGAGTGCAGCGCTGGGAGCGCAGCAGCGCTCCTGCCGTGGGTTCGGATCCTATATAGGGATGACCGGTGCGCTCACAGCGCTCACTGGCTGAGCGCGCTGCGACCAGTCTCAAAAAGGACAAAAAAAAATTTTATTTACACCTTTGTCAAAATCAACTTACCATAAATGAAAGTGTTTCTTACTGGACCTTCATTTCTATTCCATTGAGCTACACCCACAAATTTAATGCCTTTTCCATCTTAACTAAGCACTTATCACGCACTGTGCCTGTAACTTTTGTAGTTTGAGGCATGACAGTAAAACTAGCACAGATTTCTTTTTCCTTCTTCACAATTTCAGATAGAAGATTCATTCTTACCACAGATCTTAGCAACCTCAGCAAATGATTTTTTTTCTCTCCTTATTAAGTCAAGAACTTTCACCTTTTCACTTAAAGGAAGCACCTTGCAGGTTCTCTTTGGCATATCTTAATTACCAGCATCACTGCCCTGGCACTTTAGGGCCATTATTAAGTATAACAAGGGTGACTTGAACACAGCACTGTGATACTGCCACAGTTGATCTGAGATGGCTACCAAGTGACTCACAGGTGGGCAGCCTCTACAGTAGGGTCACAGCAGACAATGAGATGATTCACGTCCCACGTGGGATGGAGCAGGACAGCAGGAGATTTCACCATACCAGTCAGAACGGTGTGCAATTTAACTTATGAATTGTTCATTTCTCAGATTTTCCATTTAATATTTTCTGATCGCAGTTGACCACAGTAATTGAAACCTGGGAAAGCAAAACCATGGATAAGGGGGAACTACTATATAATAATAGTGATAATCACATCCTTGGGCTACACATTAAAACAGTTTTATAGAAAACACAGGCTTGCTCTCAGCTGCTGCAGTGTTGGCAAACAGACAGTGTGCCCTGTTCTTATTAGAATATAAGATCTGATCAAACGATTAGGGTGCCAAGTTCACTACAGAATCACTAATTGGGCTTCCTAAGCTCCTCGCCTACGAGCAGCAAGCCCCACCCACTGCACAGAGTCTTTTGCCCATCACTTGGTATCCCCAACCCTGCTATCCTTTCCTCCATCGCACCAAGGACGCCTGACATTCCCTTACATATCCATGTGTTTCTTGTTTGTCTCCCCTACCAGAATCAGGGCAGGAACTGTTTGCCTTACTCGCTGCTTATTCCCACAGCCTAGAATGGAGCGTGGCATATGCTGGGAGCTTAATAGGTATTTGCTGACTGAATGAATCACCTCTCTCTCCAAGTCACCCACTTGGCATTGGGCAGGTGGAGCCTGACATCCCATAAATATGGAAAGCCTTACTAAAAATGGAACTTATCTGCTTCAGAGATAATTGGTGAGGACCAGGTTACTGTCAGCCAGCTTCTCCATATGGCTGGGCAGGTAGAAGAGACCCAGCAAATACGGAGCAGTTCACATTTTCTTCATTGTCCTCTACTTCCTCTGTGACTCAAAGGACAGATGAGGCTCCCACTAGTGTGCTGGAGACCTACGCACCAAGAGGAGCTGTTCAACAGAAGAAATGGCTTCAGTGTTCTCCTCCCACCTTAAGAGTCAAAAACCCTTACGTGCTACTTCGTGTTCTCAGTCTCTGATCTGGGCATTTCTGGACTATTTCATCATTACTGAATGTTTCTGCATGCTAACAAATAATGAAAACATGAAAATTTGATGGTGAGAAGTAACTTCTGTTTTTGCATGTAGTTTATGAAAAATCTTTTTTTTCCAAAAATATTTCTGTATCATATTTATACTTTAAGAGAACTCAACTAAATTCTAAGAAAGAAATTAAACCTCTTATGGAGAGCAATAGGGAAAACCCTAAGTTAACTTTGTCCAAATCAGGTTGAATACACCAGATGACAATTATTGAAAAAATTTACAGCTCTTGCTTTCTCTATAGTCATCTGCAAAATAGTTGTTTAATTAGTTCTTAAGGTCACGCACAAGATGAAACAATAAACCAATTACCAAATATGTTTTGATTGCCAAGTATGTAAGACAACATTTTTGGACACTAACTAAGGGGTGAACACGGGTGAGGTTCGGGGCAGATACAAGAGAAATGTTTGACATAGTCTTTGCCTACAGGGCAGTTACAACCAAGTGAAGCAGAAACCTAGGAAAGGGGCTTTTTGGCTTTGTAATCACATTGTCACATTAAGCCTTAATTTTACCCATTGTGAAACTGGGGGGGGGGGGGCGGGGATGTTAATCACTAGAATAGTCTCCAATTCTTTTTTTTATAAAGATGACCAGTAAGGGGATCTTAACCCTTGACTTGGTGTTGTCAGCACCACGCTCTCCCAAGTGAGCCAACTGGCCATCCCTATATAGGGATCCGAACCCACGGCCTTGGTGTTATCAGCACCACACTCTCCCAAGTGAGCCACGGGACAGCCCTCTAAAACCTTTTATAAATTTAAATACCATCCTGGCGCACTCAAGCCTTTGGAAGCTTTTGTGTGTGTGTGTGTGTGTGTGATGGCAAGAAAAAGCCCACACTGTATAAAATTAAATTCTTTTCTATTATAGGTATTAAAAAGATCCAATAATTAAGTTTAGATCATTTACTGTGTGCCCAGCTAGGTGCTAAAGACAAAATGGAGTGAGACAAATAATGAGTGTGCAGTCTAGAATGTTTCCTACATCTTAAGTCTTCGTCTTCTGTATGTATTCAGTATTTAGTGGAGTTAAAAAAAAAACAAAACAGGTAAGAGCACATCCTGTGGGAGCTATACGGGACACATAAAATAAGCCTGGCTTTGTTGAAAAGCATTCTTATTTCCTATGCAATTGGAATGTGGTAATTATATTTGCTTTCTAATTCCTAATGAGCACTTCTTAAGTAATTGGTACCCTGTTCATGCTCTCCAATACCAAGAATTACACTGGATAAGCTCCACAGAAGAACGTACGTATAATTTGATGAACTGGAAGGGTAAGACACCCACTGTAATTGAGATCAGTTTCCCTGGTCATTTAATATTGGTATACCGAGGGGATGAGAAGTCATATGTGATTCTGATTAAAAGAGAGTTTCTCAGGCATTCCAAGGGCTTCTTGACACAGTCACCTAGGGAAGAAATGGGTAAAGCCATGCTATCCCCTTGGCTTAGAGCCCAGAAGTCTACAATAGAGAATCAACAGGTATTGCCAAAGTCGGTTCAGTTGAGTTCAGCAAACCTATTCGAACACAAACCACATGACATGCACTTTGCTTTGCTAGGCACAAATTTAAAAAAACACTTCTGAGGTGCAGCCTCAGAAATTCTCTATAATTCTTCAAGCAGTTTACTATCTATTTGGGAACAGAACATAAGAACAAATAGTGACAACAGTTTGTGATATAAACAATTTCAATTCCTTGATAGAATTTTAATTTTAGCATAAATGTATTTTCATTAAAGCCAGTTCAGGTCTTTTATAAACTACAATATACCACCAATGCTTGTAACAGTGATTTATGGGAGAGCAAAAATACATCATTACATAATAGAACTTGGCTATTATTGCTCATGCGGAAGCAAGGTGGAGGTAGGCAACAGGAAAAAACGGTAGCGAGATACAGTGATGGCATAGAAATAATCATCTTGACTGACTTCTTCCCAATTCCTTAAATTCTTTCCAACACGATATAAGTTACAGACGCATCGTCTCTCTGGGTAATCAAAATTAAGAAATGCTCATGAATTTACCTGAAAGAAATAATCCCATTCAAAAGAAGCAGGAGAGCCCAGTTCAAGGTGGCAGGCCACACTATGTATTTATCTTCATGCACCACCTCCCCAAACCCCATCTATAATAATAAAGATATCCTAAAAAGAATTGGTTTATAACAACACTAACAATAAGACAGGTGTTATCAGCAGATAAGAAATCTGAAGAAATAGCTGGAAGCCAAAAGCAGAGGTATTGTGCAGAAGAAATGGAAACTGCTAAAGCCCAGGTGTAAATACCAGAAATTGACATGGTGGAGGGTGTGGCTGAGAGAAGTCAGGAGGACTGGAAGCACAGCATAGGCATTACCACCCACAAAGCACACAGCAGGGTACCACTAGTCGCTGATGGCTGATGGAGCAAGGTAGAATTTTAAGTACTGTATATAAGATTATTAATGTAACCACTAACATAATTAAACATAACAACAGAAAGGAAGTCAGGAGGTGGAAGAATGGAATAAGAGCACTAAATCCCTCAACTTACCAAGGAGTTGATAGCTTCTACCTAATATTGAGAAATCAAGAAATAATTTAGAGTTGTAGGGATAACCACCAAAAACATTAAAATTAAGCATGATTACAAGGGTTTACCTCTGAGGTACGTAATGAGCAAAGCGCAGCAATGAGCAATGGACAAAGGCAATTTTATATCCTTCTGCACTGTTCGATTTTTAAAAACAAGTGTATTACACATTTGTATAATGAATAAATAAGTAGCTAAATGAAAACCTGACCAAACAAATATCCTAAGCTTATAAATAAAAAGAACGAGGCATTTTATATATTAACTAGAAGGAAAAAAAAAGACACAATAGTACCTAAAATATTATCCTGTGGTTTTTAAAAAATTTTGTTAATCTAAATGAAAACCTGACCAAACAAATATTCTAAGCTTATAAATAAAAAAGAACGAGGCATTTTATATATTAACTAGAAGAAAAAAAAAAGACACAATAGTACCTAAAATATTATCCTGTGGTTTTTAAAAAATTTTGTTAATATATTAAAAGTATGTTTATAAATTCAAAGAAAAGGCTTTAACAGTGATTTTCTCTGGAGGAAGGGAGTGGATTTGAAGAGGAATGGAAGGAGACTTATTTTCTTCCTCTCTGTTACTTCTGAATTGTTTGAAATGGTTACCAGGAGCATCAATAACTTTTGAAAGCTTACAAGCAATTTATACAAATTAATAAATTAAAGGAATCAAGAGATTGGCAAAAATACGTTAGCATGTTAATATAGGTCTACGCACATACATAGTCGTTCCTTCATTTAACAAACATATACTGAATTCCTCCTCTGTGCTGTACTTGCACTAATCACAGGAGAAACAGCAGTAAACAGTGCAGTCCCTGTCTTCAAGGACTTCCTAGTCAAATGGCACAACAGACAAGAAACACACAATTGTGATACATGGTGGTAAGTGCTGTCGTAGACGTAGGCACAGAATGCTGAGGGAAGATATAAAAGGGACACTTACCCTTTCTGAGGCTGGGTGAGCAGTGTTAGTAAGGCTTCCTGGAAGCGAGGATGTCCACAAGAAGTATAGACAGATGAGTGTCAAGGCACACATGGAGCGTATACTTTTGTGAGTATATTTATTTACACATGGCCATGTGTCTAGTTTGCGTCAATGTTTCTCTGAAGTAGAAGCAAGCAAGCCATGCTAACAGCGAGGGAACACCAACTATTGTCTGGCTGACACAGAGCCTCGATCCTTGGCTCTGTTCCAGAAGCTCCACTAATCAAAAGGTAAGGGGTGTGCTCAGTGAGGCTCAGGGAAGGGCAGGGTAGGAGGGGAGGGTTACTGTTAGGAAGTTTCTGAGTGATCCAAGCTCCCTGAGAAATTCGGGGTGCATAATGCGGTGTGAGCAGCACAGCCTAAAAGACGTACAAATATTTGAATAATGGTTGAGTCTTTCCTTTGAAGATCCCACGCACTGGAGCAAACAGACTCTCTCCTTTTCTAGATGGCAAGCCCGAGGCTCAGAAAGCCATTTCCCCAAGTCACATAGACAGTGACTTGCAGAAACAGACTGCGTCGTTTCTGACTTGGAGTCTTTGTTCTGGTGTCTAGATCACGCCCCTCCCTCAACCACGGAAGAGAGCCAGAGAAAGTTGAAAACGGTTCTGTCCAGGCGGTCGCAGTGTCTGGGGTTGACATGCTCTGTCTCTGCAGCAGTGTTCGCTCGCACGCACACCACGTTCTTGGGAGACGCTGCCTGTGGCTTCCGAGGAACGCAGGCTTTGGCACGGCGCTCAGCAGGTTCAAGTCTGCACGTGCACCCGAGTTGCCACGGCTCGGCAATGCTTTGCTGGCAGGTTAGCTATCCCCTGCAGTACTTTCGGTTGGTGTTTATGATCTTTAAAGCCACCGTGAAAGTCGATGGGCCTGGAATTCATACTTCTGAGATATTCTACCACGTTGCTGAGATTGGGGTGTTTAAACCTGTTTGTTTCTGCAACAGGAGTCTCAGCATTTAAGACAAGATAAACGTGATAAGACAATGGCAGAGGAAATTGTGGGTTTATGTCTCCAGGTGGGCTAATTTCCAAATTACACTGGAGAAAATTGCTCAGGATAATTTCCCAGATTTCCTCCATGGTTTGTGGTGGCAGGATTGTTGCACCTGCCAAATTTAATTACATGTTGATTTTTTTTTCACAGCGAAGAGATCACTATAATTAGTGGGGGTTGCTTGTCTTAGCCAAACTCGTTTCTTGTAGGGTCCAGGAGGAACAGTTTTATCTTGGGAATGAATAAATGATGACGTGAGGCTACCTAACATAATTACTCTGCAGATTTCAGGTTACTTCATTTTATCTACAATGAAATCACTGGAAGAATAACCTATGTGAAGAGTTTTGATCTTCACTACAACTCACATTTGTCTTCATCAATTGTCCTGTCTATCTGGAGGGATTGAAGCTAGGGTGTTTTGATTAATTTAATATAGGTAGTTACTGTAAATATCTTACACAGACAAATTCAACTCATTTCAACAGATGTGAATTGCCTGCCTTCTGTGCTCAAAGCTATGTGGGAGGCACTGTGAGAAATTTGAAAACGAAAAATGCCTGCCCGCAAAGCACTTGTACTCTTGAGAATTATAAATGTTTTCTATGAAAAGATCGCAGTAAATGTACGTGTTAACTGGGACCCATTTTGAATGAGTTCATCTTCCTTAAATGACTGGAGGAAACTGCACTGCCTAAGGCCATCAGTATGCACTCCCGAGGCAACAGACATGGAAGGTTACTTTTTAGAGCAAATGTCTGATATCGGCTCATTTACTTGTCAGCTTTTAGAAAAGGAGAGACGGGAGAGCATGTTTACTTCAGGTTCTCTATTATTTGATCGGCTCATTTATTTGTCAGCTTTTAGAAAAGGAGAGACGGGAGAGCATGTTTACTTCAGGTTCTCTATTATTTGGTTTCCAGCTAATTGGGCAGTACTGTTAAAAGCCATTTTATTATTTATTGATGATGATTGATAAAAGGCAATTGAACTATGAGCTCCAAGAAGGAGAGAGTCATAGTGGGATGAGAAATCTGAGCAGCATCAGTGAGAGGGTGCCTGGATCTGGGGCACAAAGTGCAATCGGCATTTGTCAGTGGCTCTCAAGAAGGGGCACAATAGAAATTTGGGGGGACTTTTGGTTGTCACAATGACTGTGGGGCACTACTCATATTTGGTGGGCAGAGGCCAGGGGTGGGAGATGTCCTACCATGCTAGGAGCAGTCTTGCACAACAAAGACTTGTCCTATGTATCCTTCACAGCTTTCAAATATAACCCAATGTGTCGGTGAAAAATCTTGTATATAATTATAATTATCTACTTATTCAACTTGTTTTACATATAAACACAATGTATCTTTTTTANAGTATGCACTCCCGAGGCAACAGACATGGAAGGTTACTTTTTAGAGCAAATGTCTGATATCGGCTCATTTACTTGTCAGCTTTTAGAAAAGGAGAGACGGGAGAGCATGTTTACTTCAGGTTCTCTATTATTTGGTTTCCAGCTAATTGGGCAGTACTGTTAAAAGCCATTTTATTATTTATTGATGATGATTGATAAAAGGCAATTGAACTATGAGCTCCAAGAAGGAGAGAGTCATAGTGGGATGAGAAATCTGAGCAGCATCAGTGAGAGGGTGCCTGGATCTGGGGCACAAAGTGCAATCGGCATTTGTCAGTGGCTCTCAAGAAGGGGCACAATAGAAATTTGGGGGGACTTTTGGTTGTCACAATGACTGTGGGGCACTACTCATATTTGGTGGGCAGAGGCCAGGGGTGGGAGATGTCCTACCATGCTAGGAGCAGTCTTGCACAACAAAGACTTGTCCTATGTATCCTTCACAGCTTTCAAATATAACCCAATGTGTCGGTGAAAAATCTTGTATATAATTATAATTATCTACTTATTCAACTTGTTTTACATATAAACACAATGTATCTTTTTTAGACTTTTAAATACACTGAATTTTCCAACAATGCAACTATCACATACATCCAGAGAAAACCCTGTCGTGTCATATACAGAACTTTTCCGAGAGTCATCCACCATTTGGCAAATCCCATGCACAGCACCACTGCTCTGGAAACATGCTGGAATCCCACTGCATTTGTAGCAATCCCATTCATAGTGATTTTGTAGGTACCCTGATTCTAACCACCTCATCACATCTTCTAGCATAGTTGTGTTCAAACATTAACATAAAGTTGCTCGTATTATTTAAAAATAAATTACTTTCCTTTTATCTCTCTCTTACAGTACAAGTGGGGCAATACCATGATTCTTTAAATTGTGGTAAAATACATATAATATTTACCATCTTAGCCATTTCTTGGTGTACAGTTCAGTGGCATTAAGTACACACTCACACTGTTGTGCACCCACCCACAGAACTCATGGGACACTAACGCCCCATTCTCCTCTTCCCCAGCCCCTGGCAACCACCATTCCACTTTCTGTCTCTATCAAATGACTATTCCAGGTACCTCACACTGTAGTGATTTTTGAGACTATATGTGTAGCTAGGTTACATTATCTTTGAATATCATTGTAGGTGTTACAAAATATTCGCTATGTAAAAATGAGGTATGGAGTATGATAGGGTTAGAATCTCTGGTGTCTATGAATCTGCTAACAATACATTTGCATGGTCTGTATCTTAAGAAAAAATCAACCTTTAACTTACTCATATATTTAAGATAGGATCTTTTCCTCCAAACCTAAGCCATTTGGGGGAGGCCCTTTGTTTACGAAAGCTTTCCAGTATTGTTTCAACTACTACACTAGTGTGACCTGATAGGAGGGCTGGCCCGTGGCTCACTGGGGAGAGTTTGGTGCTGGTAACACCAAGGCCATGGGTTCGGATCCCACATAGGGATGGCCGGTTGGCTCACTGGCTGAGCGTGGTGCTGACAACACCAAGTCAAGGGTTAAGATCCCCTTACCGGTCATCTTTTTTTTAAAAAAAGCATGACCTGATTGGAGAAACAACATAACTATCTCAAAATCTCATTTACTCCAGACAACACCAAGTCAAGGGTTAAGATCCCCTTACCGGTCATCTTTTTTTTAAAAAAAGTATGACCTGATTGGAGAAACAACATAACTATCTCAAAATCTCATTTACTCAAGTTAACAAAAATGGGAGCTCCTCACCTAGACTGTGGTCTAATTTATTTAGTATCTTAGAGTTTACCACCGTGGGGCAATTCCGGAACAAATAATTGTTGGCTGGTGGACTAAAAGACTTTAAAGAAAAGAAAGCTGAGTGTTTGGCAGAACCACCCTGAGTGGCTCAGTGACATAATGCCACATCCCACTTCGCAGTTCCTACATCAGGAAGCAACAAAGCACCTCACCACTTATCAGCTTTAATAGGATCATCATATTGTCACAGACATCCTGATGGTCACATCCATTAGTCCCTCCAATAACTCTAGTTCTTATACTCCCCCAAAACCAATAAAAAGAACTTGATATAATCTAACTCAAATACTGGTTTGTACCATGCCTGTGACTTTTCACTTTTCTTGAATTCCCTGAAGTCATTTTCACGAACACACACAGAAATCTTATTTGTCGTTCTGTAATGGTGCCAGCTAAGAATAAAAAACCTTACCACTAGCATGAGGTTCAATTTTTAAAAAATGGATACAGAATTATCATCTATTATTTTGCATTCAAACAGAATAAATTCACTCAGTGGATTAATTTGCTCTTCCTGTCTACTACACGTAACACTTCATGCCATTGTTTAAAGAGGCAATATGTAACATTGGATATGCAGGTACATTTTATCAAAGCTTGCATTTTGCTACCCTGTGATTTTTTTTTAAAGGAATGTCTCCTCGAAATGGGTTACACTATGACTGCCAGTTTATGTGCACAATCACCATACATGACTCAAGAATATCTACATGTAACCAGATGTGGGCATTTTTTTTTTAAACTGCAGTATGAAGTATTCTAGATTATTTCTCCTCTTTTTGTTAAGGCTATGACAGTTTTTCCAAAGTTTGGATAATTGGACTCTGTCATTCATTTACTTACTTACCAATTCATTCATTTATTCATTCATTCATTCAATAAAATGCATTGCATGAGGGTACTTCAAAAAGTTCATGAAAGATTCATATTACCTTCTAATTCTGTTTTTCCATGAACTTTTTGAAGTACCCTTGTATTTACTTGCCTCGCATATGTGGGGGACAACACGAGTTTCTGTTGATGCAAAAATGAATGGAGACCCAGTCCCCACCCTCCAACTAGTGAGAGAGAAAATTTTTTTTCATATTCAATGGTTACTTCGATATTTATTGTTAAAGCCTGACATTCCATAAAAGAAAGCTAAGGAATTTTAGGTGTAATGGATATTTGGCAGTAAAAATATTTTATGATTAGTAGTAGAAATAGAAGTGAAGAGTTTGAAAATGTCATCTGGCAAAAATAGCCTTAGAACCATGGAAGTGCCTGTAACCAATTCAGGGTTTGTTGTAACTCAGTACCTGAGTTATACTCAGAGTATGATTGAGACATCTGTACAGAGTAATGGGGCATCCTCAGAAAGTAACAGAAAGTTATAATCAAAGTAAGGCTGGAACATTCTTAGAATGGAGTTGCACTTAGAGTATGACTGAAGAATCCTCAGGCGGAATGGAACTATACAATCCCCTGATAAGAAGTCTTTTTCCAGATTCCTCATTTCAGTCAACTGAAGCATGATTTCCCCTCGCCCCGAGGTGTGAATCACTGGAATCATAGACTTCTTTAATGCTAGAGAAAGAAGGTAACTTAGTTGTTTTCAAGTGAAGGAATTGAAATCCTGAAAGGTTCAACTTGCCTTAAGTCAGAGGTCTCATAACAAATTAGCACTCAAGCCAGACCCCAGTTCCCCTGATGAGGATTTCTTCATCGGATTCCTTCTCATTAATCACATATTCTAGAAGCTGCTCTTTGCAGTGTTCCTTGGAAATTGCCCTTCCTCATCTCAAGTCCTCTTAAGAATCTTTTCTTCCAAATTTCCCTGCAAATTCTTACAAAATTAATACTCCCAGAACACAGCTTTTTCTGTTACTCCTCAGTATGAGATCTATAACAGCCTAACCAAACACTTCCCAAAAGGGTAACACAAAGGTTGCCCCTGCCTCTATGAAGTCATTCTAGGTTGTTCCAAGGTGTATTTAGCTCTCCCCATCTGGCACTTAGTTGTTTTACTACCTAGCATGTGAGTACAGCCTGATAGCCTGATTTGTATTATTGGTCAATGATTTTACTAATATGAGCCTTTTCTTCATATTGCAGAAGTTCTCTCTGAAAACTAATTGACTTCTTACTCACAAGCCGTTGGTTTCCCCTATATCTTTAGCTTGCACGTGGCTTTGGTTGGCCTTGGTGTCAGCTCTACATAACCAGTTAAGCATAACCATAAGCGGTTAATTGACTGCTGATAACCATAAGCAGTTAATTAGCCATAAGCTCTACATAACCATAAGCAGTTAATCGACTGCTGATATCTAATTAATTCCATTACTCAGACAACATATTATTATTAATTCTCTGGGAGTAAATAACTTTATAAGTTGTGTCTTTCTGTCTAAACTAAATTTCAATCGATATTTTCAGGTGTGAGCTAGGAGAGGGTTAAGATCAAGTTAGAGGAGGCATTTCATAACCGAGGTGAGTTGGGAAGTATCTGCTCTTTGTGAATAATCTGTACCCCTACTTCCCCCTCAACAATTAATGTAACAGTCTAGTTGTCATTGTCATGAAAATCAAGGCAATGTGTGCCCCCTCCATCTGATTTGAGTCCCAAATGCTTTGCAAGAAGAATCTGACAGCCTGAGTAGAAGAGAAGAGTGTTGTCGGAGGCGAAGAAAGGCGAGAGAGGTAGGAAGTGTTTCTTTTCCATGACATTTGAGCTGTGAGTTGTCAGGAAGGAAGAGATCTGAGTGGGTTTTTATCAGTTACTGAGTGAAGCTCTGCCCAGAGCACTAAGCTTATTTCTCAAAGCTCCATGAAGTACTTCTACAGTTTTTAAGTGGTAGCTGTCGTGTAGTGAAGGACAACAGGATTTAGGATCCAAGCACAAGGTTCAATTTTTGACCTAGCATCTTAATACCTGGGTTATTTGGGGGCAAGTTGTTTAAGTGCTCCTCAGCCTCAGTCTTCTTATCTATCAAGTGTAGAATAATAATAACACTTCCTCATGGTTTTGTTGTGAAATTTAGATGAGATAATACATGTGAAAGTGCTTTGTAAACTAACACACCATACAAAACTCAATTACATATTATTAAACGTGTCTCTTATCAGTCCTTATGTTAAAATGCTCCTTATGCAATAGAGGTGGGATCACTTAACAGGCTGTTTGCCTTTTGGGGGGGGCAGCTGGCCGGTCTTATCAGTCCTTATGTTAAAATGCTCCTTATGCAATAGAGGTGGGATCACTTAACAGGCTATTTGCCTTTTGGGGGGGGCAGCTGGCCGGTTCGGAGATCCGAACCCTTGACCTTGGTATTATGACGCTGGGCTCTAACTAATTGCCTTTTTAAAATAACAAACAGTAATTTCTCTTCCTTTCCCCAACCCAAATCATATTTTTATGCCCAAACAAAAACAAAAACAAAACAAAAAAGAACCACTTTATTTTCACACACACAAAAAATACATCAGGAACGCAGCTTTAGATTTCCAACAGTACCAGCAAAGGTCAGTTTAGCTCAAGAAGACATCCGAGCAGCTGGGCTTCCAGTGTTTTGCTTCTAGTCCACAGAGCTGGGTATCAAAAGTATATCGGTAGCAGCAAGTTACAAATTAACAGGAAGCAAACAGAGTATTGGCCTTGAGTATACTCTCAGTGGATCATGTTAATTACTTTATTTTTTACTCATATTATTCTACGGTGTAACAGTTTTACATGCAATGATTGATTATACTACAAATGACTGCTCTTATACCCTATCTCATTTTTTTTTTATGTTGAGGAAAAAAATAATTAAAAAATGCATGAGCTGGTCCATTTATATTTATTAACTATTCCACTTTTTTCTTTTTCCACTGGATAATTCCACTTATATTATTTTTGCTATATTGGGGGTTTCATTTAACATCACTTTATGGCAACTGTTAATTATGCTTTATTAAGTAGTGAGGAAATGGGTAGGCAATGACGTTTCCAATGTCCAGAGAAGGAAAAAGCTCTAAAATAATGTGCTAGAGCCAGCTGGTTCGCTCAGTTGCTTAGAGTGCAGTATTATAAGACCAAGGTCAAGGGTTTGGCCTCCCACACTGTCTGGCTGCCAAAAAAAACAAAAGAAAATGTGTGCTAACTTAAGATCCTATAAATGTTTAAGAAAAGGAGGCCTTGGATCATCCTGATTTTGATTTCAAAAACAACATTTTCCTGAAAATATATAATTCCATCCTTGTTTTTCTTCTGATGGAGTAACGGGGGATGGGTAGAGAGAGAGGGACACTGCATTTTTACATACATTAGGAGAAATCTCAATCATCATTTTCAGAGAGTGTGTTCAACTCCTTCCTATTTGCCATGGTAGTTGTTTTGAAAGAAGTACTCCACCTCTGTCTCTAGAACAACAGTGGTTCCCTCTAATTCTCATACCACCCCTAAGATGGGTCCTCCTTTGGAGCTACAACAATCCCTCTACCATTACTCTCAAGAAAGCACGTTGGATTTGCAAATGGATTTCAAAGAGGTTGTTATATAATTCATATGTAAATAACTTTCCAATTTCAGGACATTCGAATCAGTTACACATTTCTTGAAACACTGAGAAATGCCTGAAGATTTCTTATCCCAACATAGGGATTAGCAGAAACCATCCAATTCCCTGTTTGGGGGGATGTACTAAAAGATAGAGACCTTGGTGGCATTTGGCTATATCATTTTTAAAAGGAATTTGTGGAATACTAGACAACTAGTATCAAGGGAAGTCTATCAGTATTTGAACTCCACTTGGAGAGAGGGGGTTTGCAGGAGACCCTCAGTCATTTCCTTTCCTTTTATCCCTAGCTTCCAGAGAAAACCCCTCCCCTGCTCTTTTGTCTCAGGGAGCAGCACTTTATGGCACCACCCTCAAGGCTGTCCACCCACCAGCCTAGGGACATTGGGGCACAAATTCCTGAGTGGAAATGAACAGATGGCTATGTCACAATTCCCTCCCTATCCCCTTCAAGATCTTGCCTCCAAAACAGAGCTTGGGGATTATTGTCTAAGGTTCTCCAAGCCACCAGGGGAAATGCCAGTTGTGTGGGCTGTAACTTTGGGATGAGACCACAGAGCCTGTAGAGTCAAGTTGAAGCTTCCAAGTGCCAGCCTGGTGGATTTCAGCACACAGGCTGCTCCAACAGAATGTTCATGCAGATGCTCCATGAACAAACTCACTCCCGCCCCACCCCGCCAAACTGCAAATTCAGACTTCCCAAACGGATTTGTCAAATTGGAAATCTATATACCCATCCTCACCCTCTGTAGGCAGAAGCAATTTCAGAGCTGTCTTCTCTGTGAAATGTTAACCAACTCAGATCCTGGTGTTGTGCCGGGAGTGGCAAGTTCTGTTGGTTTATTTCAGGACAGCCAGAAAGAGCTTGGTGGAACTGGTCCGGTGCCTCTGCAGTGCAGGTGTGAGCTGGCAGGGTAGGAAGAGCAGCCAGTAAAACACAGCGCAGGAGGCTGGGCAGAAACAGCTGTCCTCATGGAATCTGGCTTCCTATGCCCTGTGACATAGGTCACAGATACAGGGCTAGGATCCTTGGACAGACCATGAAACCTTCAAAATTGGAATTTCAAGAAGAAAATGGTTAAAAATGTCAAAATCCTGCTTTAAATTAGTTGAAGATGAAACAATATTTAATTACAGCTATTTGGTAGTATTTCAAAGTGGCAGGCCATCAGATTCAATTCAGTTCAACAAATCGTTGTTGGTCCCAACTATGTGCTTGGGTTTGTGGTAGGCACTGGGTATAGAATGAAGTAACAGATTCTACCAAGATAAGAAAGTTATCTTGGATAAGAAATGTAAACAATACTTGTGAAAGAAACACATTTTTTGTAAATAAAATTTAACATTATAAATCCAGAGAAAACTATATCATAATAATATACTCTTTGAATGGAAAATTCCCCCTTTAATAACAAAATAGCAATGTTATGTATACTTAGACCAATTTTTGCCTGTTATCTTATGATTTCAAAGAATTTATCAACCACTGATGAGTTAATTCTTAGTACTCCTTCCATCCTTCTTTGGGGAAAAAAAAAAAGTTGGCACTAATACGGCAACATCCCACAGTGAAGAAGTTCTGGAAACAAAGCATGCTCACCCCCACATAAGCATCAAGCAGCAAATTAAAGACAGTAGAATACCTCCAGAAAAGTAAATTAGGACTCAGAAGAATCAAACTAATGCCCACAAAATGAAAGTCACTGAAAAAAGACATGCAAGTTCATTTCTTGCAGGTGGACAGAAAAACTCTTTAATGTACCATTGGGCCTTCTTGATGGACTTTCCGTCTCTCTCAGGGACCTAAGGTCTGGAATGCATTCTGGAAAGGCTTGCTTCATTTCCAAAGAGGGAATTTAAATGCTCCTGTTTTAAAAACAGAAAGGAGTGATATAAAATAGTGTAGTAAAAAAGGAAAAAAGAAAAAGAAAAAAATAGAAAGGAAGATAAAGATTTCATTTCCATAACATGATATATAAAGACAAACTGACTCAGCTGATGATCTCCAAGCCCTTTGATGAATCCCCTTAGAACTACATCCATACAAGGGAAAGGTTATGAATGAAAGAATGTAATTGTTTGCAAAAATAAAGTGAGACTCTGCCAGAGATGGAGATGATCTGGAACAGAAGTGATCCCTAATTACACTGTAATCCAACACTTAGCACTCTCACCTGGCAATCTTCATCTTCAAAGGTTCTTACCAATATAATGAATTCTTCACCTTCTTTTCTTTTATCTGCTCCCTAATAGCTACTCTTTAAAGAAAAGCTGGTCTAATTTTTTAGAAAACTAGACTTGCATTATCATATCATTCTAGGATACAGTCACAAGTATCTCTTTCCTTTTGATGCTTTGCAGTGTTTCCTTTTGCCTGATTTTGAATAGATATTATATCTTCTATGACCCTATAAAACTGTTCTTAAAAAAAATTACACACATACACACACGCCACTGGCACACTGTAGCCTCTCTGGAGAGATGTTATTGTAATAAAATAATATAGACGTATTACCGCAGGACAAACGTCAAAGATGGTTTCATGAAAGCCTCTAAGATGTGTGAGCTGGATCCTAACAGATAACTAGGAACAGTCAAGTGTATAAGAGGGAAAGGCATCCTAAGCAGGGGGGAGCTGCTTATACAAAGGCCCAGGACATGAATGGGCATTGATGGTCCAGATATAAGGCACATTGCCATTGCAGTGAGGCTAGAGCCCAGGCTGGGGATGTGGGTCGAGTTAATCAGAATGAGACTGGAAAAGTGACTTGCTCCAGGTTACACAGCTAGGAAGTAGCACTGCCTGATTTTAACAAAGCTGTCTGGCTCCAAGTCCATGCTCAGTCTAACTTATCACCCCACTGCCTCTCTTATGCAAAGAATAAGATGAATACAAGGAGCTCACAGCCTAATGGGTGATCCAGGCAAGTAAATTCACAATTGCGATACATGCAACAAACACCTACTGAATACCATCTATGTGCCAGTAACTATGCTAGGCAAAGTGAATACAAAAAAAAAAAAAAATTAAGCCCCTCTTTTTAAATGAAGCCTAAGAATCTGATTAGGGAGGAAAATAGCAATTATAATATTTGCAACTGCTAAAACATGGGTCTGTGCAAAGTGCCAGGGAATCATAGGAGAGATTTGCCATTGTCAGAAAAGGTGCCTCAGAGGACTTGAGCTGAGACTGGAAGACTCACAATTCAGTGGTTGGTGCCATAGGTATGTCGGCAGGAGCATGATCATTGCTAACATGTATTGAGCACTTACAGTATTCCAGGCACCGTTCTAAGCACCTCACCCTTATTACCTCATTTAATCCTCACAACAATCCCCTGTTCCACAAAGACACAGACATAGAGAGGTGAAAGATTTTGCCTGCGATCACACAACACATAAGCAGCAGTATCAGAATTTGAATCCAGTTGTTTGGTGCCTATGTCCGTGCACTTAACCACTACAATGTACACTCTTGCTATAGAGAAAGGGAAGACCATGCCTGCCAAAGTCGGGGAAGGCCAGTTGTTCAGCAAGGTGACGGTCAGGCCAAGGGAGGATGAGCCAAGGTACGCAGCATGAGAGACGAGTGATCTCAAGAACAGGCAATCACTTCCTGGTAGCAGAGGGTGGGTGGGGTAAGTATTGGGGAATGGTGGGCCCCAGTAAAGGAGTAATCCAGGAGCACATTTTAATCTGGTTTGTTGGTTTTCAAGGAAGAGAAACTTCCACAATAGCCCAAGTTAAAAGATACGAAGGCATCCCATGGACATCCAAGGACAAGAAACTAAACACAGCCAGAGACTGCTCACTCTCCGTGGGTGGTGCTGCCTCCAGTCTCGACTTCCACTCAGGGAACAGGAGAACAAACGGCAGAAGTGGCCTGAATTAGGATGAGGCCATTGGAACCAGGGAGCACAAGCTGAATGGGACAGATTTGCCACGAATATGAGGGGTAGTGAAGGTAAATGACTACCTGGTTCCTAGCTTGGGTGCATTGCAGAGACAGGAAATAAAGGAAGAGCAGGTTTACAGGGTGTTAGGAACTGAATTCTGTCCACCCCAAAATTCTAATCACCAGTGTGACTCTATTTGGAGATAGGGCCTTTAAGGACATAATTAAGGTTAAGTGAGGTCATAAGGATAGGGCTTGAATCCAGTGGGACCGATGTCTTTATAAGAAGAGAGAGAGACACCGGAGATCTCTTTCCTTCTCCACGCTCTCATGCAGAGAAGAGGCCATGTGAAGATGCAGAGAGAGGGCAACCCTCGAGGGCCAGGACGAGGGGCTGTACCAGACACCAACCTTGCTGGCACCTCACCTTGGACTTCTAGCCTCCAGAACTGTGAGAAAATAAATTTCTGTTGTTTAAGCCACTCAGTCTTGTAGGAATTAGCTATGGCAGCCCGACCTGACTGATATAAAGGGAAAGACAATTAATCCACATTTGGATGAAGACACAGTAGATGGATTTAAAGCAAACCATCAGTTAGAATTAGCAGGGCTTGGTGCTTCGATGGAAGTGGAGGGTGAGAAGGAGCTGGAGGAGAAGGAGAGGGTGCTGTCCAGGTTTCAGTCTTGGATAGAGGGTGAATCGTGGTACCTTTCACTGAATCCGAGATTCGGGAGCTGGACCTGGGCAGAGGGTGAAAGCACAGTTAGGATTTCTTGGTTGTAAGCAAGAAGAATTTAAGTTTGGGGTGATTAATTGCATGGATGTAGTGGGAGCATAATGGAGGCAGAACTGAATTGAAACCCAAAGTCAGAATTCTAGGAGGGTCAGGCCCCTTGGAGGCCTGACTGGAAGGTGGGTCTGGATACACAGCAGCCCTGGGCCCCCAGCAGGAGCTCACGCTGGGGGCCTGGGGTGGGCAGAGGGGAGGCTAGGTGGCTTCCAAGGCTCTGCTGCCCTTTCTGCTCTACTGACTGACTTACTCTCCTCATAGTTCCTAGAGAGAGACTCTGTGGCTCAGAAATTTTGCTCCAGGTTTCTAGTTAGCCTAGCGATTGGTTGTCCAGGGACCCATCCTCAGTCACATCAGTTATAGCTTCTGGTCATGTGATAGACTACTTGGCTGTACAAATCTGTCCTTTCATCAGTGGCTATGACAAGATAGCATCCCTTTGAAAGGTATGGAGTGTGTCAGGCACTATGATAGAAACATCTCGAATGGAGTGTGGGGGAGGTAAGAAGATCATTATTTTGATTTTAGGCTTGTTAGGTTTGGAAGACCTGCTTGACATGCAAGCAGAGAGATTCAGGGTATATACAACAGTTACCTGGAAACATGACCCATTCAGCCAAGCGATGAAGGTCAAAGAGGCACATGGATCCATTTCCTATTAAACAAGCAATAAGGAAACATACTAATAGTGCAAAATTCAAACAGTACCAAAGTACAGAGTATAGGAGGCCGAAGTGTCTCACCACCTAATGCCACTCCCTTCCATAAAAGTCACTACTGTAAACAATTTAATGTTTTCTTTTTTCTGAATACATTCACATTTGTAAAATATGTGTATATCATTTTAGTTCAGTTTTTTTCAGCAAATAGCCATATACTTTTCATTAATGTTTTTTACTTGTTCAATAAAATGTCTTGGAGATCATTCCACTCAGCACCTACGAATCTACATTATTATTTATATCTATAGCTAGGATTCTGTTCAGTAGATGAGACATTATTTATGTATACACCATCCACCTCTAAAGTTAGATTGTATCTGACTCTTTATTACAAACAGTGCTTCAAGAGCATCTTTGTACATATACCCTTGTGTGCAGCCTAGATTCCTGGAAATGAATTGCTGGGTTGAAAGGGATGCACATTTTACCAGCTGACAGCTACTGCCAAATTGTCCTCTAAAAAGACTATACCAATTTACACTATAGAAATATTCATTTTACCAGCTGACAGCTACTGCCAAATTGTCCTCTAAAAAGACTATACCAATTTACACTTCAAGCAATATAGAAGATGCATGTGCTTATTTCTCTACATCCATGTGGATGTTACTTAAACTATTTTGAGTCACAGACTCCTTTAAGGTACTGCTGAAAACTATCAATCTTTGTTCCAGAAAAATACACAGATGTACATATACAGAATATTTTGCATACAATTTCTGTAGGTTTACAGATCACCTGAAGACTACCCAGGAAGCCCCCAGATGTGAAGAACCCCCAAACAGACATGCACGAATGGGTCTCTCAGCCGAGGGCACTGGGTCTCTATCTTAGCTGCACATTAGACTCACCCGCAGAGCTTTGGAAATCCCCATGCCCAGGCTACTTCCCAGGCCAATCCAATCAGGCTCTCTAGGGAAAGGATCTAGGCATCAGTATTTTTTGCAGGTTCTGCAGGTGACTCTAACATGCGGCCAATGGGAAGAACCACCGCAGTCTAGGAGAGGCCTGAAGAGGAATGAGAAGAAGTAACTTGATGACGGAAAATCAGAGAGTGCACAAGGGGCTCTCAGGGACCTCAGACCTGGCTACAGGAACTTTTACTTCAATGAGCCTGGAGTGGGACCTGGCACTGCTACCTATTTTTTTTTTTTGTGGTAAAAATGTTCAGCATATACAGAATTAGAGAAAATAAACACCCATGTGTCCTAGGTTAAACATTTTGGCATATTTGCTGTATCTGTGTTTTGGGGGGTTGGGGAGAGCTGACATTTTGCTCTTATTCAACCATATTGTTATTTTTAAAGCTGCCCTTGTGATTCTAATGTACAGCCAGAGATGAGAATCACTGGCGATGTGAAGCTTCCCAAAGAGAAGAAACCCCAAGGAGCCAAGGTAGAAGGAAGAAAAGCCAAATGCAACCCAAGAGCTTGCAACTGAACAGCCAGGGGTCGAGGGGCAGCACATGCCACAGGGAAGGGCAGGAAGGGCACTGACCAAAGAGCGTGGCCGCTGCAGCCAGAAGCAAAAGGTGACTACTTTCGACCTCCATGGAGAAGTGAGATTTGGAGCTGGGCCTTAAAGAATCAAGACAATTTAGATCAGCAGAGGGGACAAGAGCACTTTCGCAGTCAGAAAAGAAGCTGGTAGTTTAGTGCTGGGTCACTGACAGCTCCTCCCACCATAGGCTCAGCCATGGGAGTCACATAAGAGATTCCTTCCTCTACCCCTGCCCACTTGACTCAGGAGGCTCACCTGGCTCCATGCCCTCAACCCCTGCCTCGGTCTTTCCTCCTCTGCCCTGTTGATGCTTCCTTTTATTGATGTTCACCGTCTTCTCCTAGGCCAGTGGTCCTTGCGGTGGGGTCTGGGAGCTCACACATTCTCAGGCCCATCCAGACCTGCTGAAGCAGACACTCTGGGGTGGGACCAGCACTCTGTTTCGACGAGCCTTCTAGGTGATTTGGATGCACACTTAAATTTCAGGATCACTGTGCTGGGACTCCCAGACATGCGTCTGAGCTTTCTAGCACTCTTCTCCCTGGAGTCCTCCTGCACAGAGAGCTGCACTCATGTTAGGCAGACACAATGGAGAAGGTTGGGAAATTAGACTGGGGTAAGATTATGGGCAGTTTGGATTTGGAACTAAAGTAAAGAAGGAGCCATGATGACATTCTGATCAGGGGAGGACATGTATTGAAGTGGTGTTGGAGACCAGGCAGCAGAGTTTTAAGAATGCGGGATCCACTTCTTTCTCCCTGAAATGGTAGGCAAAATGGTGTGTGTGATCTGAGAAAGAGGTTTCATAACTTTCATTCTATTTTCAAATGAATTCATCGCCCTATTATATTAACTTTTGAGGCAGTGTTTCTTGATGTGTGGTCAGATTAGTATTAGAACTGTCTGAGCTGTGTGTTAAAAATGCACATTCCTGGGCCACACCCAAGACCTAATAAATCAGAATCTCTGAAGTTGGCACCCAGGAATCTGCCTTTGAAACAAGTTCCCCAGGTGATTTGGGTAATTCTGATGCATTCTAAAGTCAACAAACCTCTGCCTCAGACTCTAAATCTAAAAGCCAATAATTCTAGTAAAGATAAATTAATAGTGAATTTAGAAAGCATATTGACCACTAAAGTGTGGTGCTAATGTCTCAAAAGCACTTACACTACCCAAAATGCCACAGTACTGGGAACAACAGCCATAGCAAACACTTTCCTGGCCATTTCAGTGATCATTCATTTAAACACTGTATTCTGTATCACCATATGGACAACACAAAAGACCTGTTTTTCTATGGCAGATTGAAATAAGATAATATTGAGAAAGGCAGAAGAAAAACTATTGATCATTTGGGCCTACTGAAGGTTCACCCATCCCCAAAGTCAGGCTAGGTATTTTCCTGGAGAGAATCTACTTCCCTTCCTGCTTTTTAGGATGTGGTTGGCAGAGTTTACTAAAAATCCACTGATTACGTATTTTGAACTATGGATTTTGAAATATTTAGTATTTAAAGCTCAAACCACATGGGACCAAATTCATGGAAATACACCCTATATAAAAAGGGGTTTTCTCTGGGCATTGGAAATAGAACTGAAAGGACCCAGTCTGTTGAATTGTTCAGAAAGTGTGTGTGCTCTGGAGTCTGACCTGACTAGCTGTGTGATGTTGGGCAAGTTATTTAAGCTCCATGGATTTCTACTCATGTGGAAAATAGGAACAATCCTCATATATACTTAAAAGAAAGAATTAAGAATGTTAATGTAAAAGACCAGGTCTCCAGCAAGCACTCACTAAATGTTAACAAGAAATAAGATGCATATATGTTTCTATACTTCTGTACTTTCCAAATCTTTGCCAGTGAACACTTACTGCCTTTATAATCAGAAAAGAATGATAAACCACAGTTTTGTGTGTGTGTGTTTTGTAATTTAAGAGAATGAGCCAATAAGAGAGAAAAGATTGTAAAACAAACAGATGCAATCAACATCAGTGGAGTTTGTTTTATTTGGAGTAATGACAATATGTGACCCTTAGGGTATCCTAATCAAAGGACAAACTGTAGGAAGATTTAAACATGAAGAATTATGACTCCTCTACTGGTAGCAACCATGCCTTGGCTCTGCACAATTAGATCACAGAATGGAGGGGTTATGTCACAGTGTTTCCTGCTTCCCTGCCCCTCTCCAAAGCAGTCTTCCTCCACCAGGTGCAAAGCCTGGATCTCCAGCATCAAATTAAAGAAATAGAACAAACCCATCCCAGGGCTTCTTTAAATATTCAGATAAACCCATGTGCCCCTATCAGTTAAATTAAGCTTTCCTGAGAAAAAGTAAGTCAATTAGTTCAAAATGTGGGTTAGTGCTTCTGGGTATTTAAAAGGGAATTTTTTTTTTTTTTCTTTTTTAGTTCATTTAGAAACAGCCACAGGGCAGGTACATACCCATTCCTCTGCACGTCCTGTGAATTGCCATGATACACCTAGATACCAATTTCTGATATCTAGAGCTTCAAAATCTGGTCCTTAAACTTTTTCAAAGTAATGAAGATACTGAAACATGAGCTTTAAAATTTATCTTGCTTTGCCCTTTTAGTTCATATCCTTTATCTTTACCATCATTATCGCTATAGAACATTGAGAAGATGTTGATTCTGCCCTAACTGAAGTTCTTCCTTCTTTCATTCAACAAATACTCTCTAAACTTTTGTCAACAAAGGTAGGTCTCCAAGACATTGTGAGATATAGTTCCAGAGCACACTTTGTGACATATACTGCAAAACTCATTTGTCCAAGTCATCTAAGTTTAATAAACCAAAGTTTACCAAAATACGAATAAAATGAGATATTTCTTAAGAATATGAATTTCCAACTGGCTGGTTAGCTCACTCGATAGAGCGTAGTGCAGGTAACACCAAGGTCAAGGGTTTGGATCCCTGTACCAGCCAGCTGCAAAAAGAAAAAAAAAAGAAGATGAATTTCCAGAAGCAATTTCTGGGTCAAATAATATGAACATTTTCATGGCTTTTGAAGAGATTGCCTAACTGCTTTGTAAAAGGCTGTCCTAATTGTTATTAACAATAAAAAATATGAGAATAAATAACATTCTCATACCAACATTTGAATATAAAGTGGTTTTTAAATTTTTGTTGTTTTGGTTTGGTTTTATTAGTTTAATAGGCTACTTTATTTGAAATAGAGCAAATAGTTTCATGAATATTTTATATTCTGAGACCATTGTTAAGTAGCTCTTCCCTTATTTAAAAAATGCATATTTGTTACATGACTCATTTATGCATATCTTTATCTCCTTTTCCACTTTAATTAGTATTGCAATGATATTGAAATAAGTGTTATTTAATAACAGGACTAAAATCTACTTCAATCCCACATACCCTGTAAAGATATATGACTAGAAGGTAAAGGACTATCATTAATTTTAGTTTTGATTTAACTTTGACAACCTTTACATTTGACTTCTTTATTAACCAAGTGAAGTTTTGTTATCTATCAGAATACTATAAGCAAGAAAGATAACACACATTCAGTTTCCACAAAAATACTATTTTCTTATGGAAAACTACATTTCTCTTGTACATTATTTGTTTTTAAAATAGCCTAGGAATGGACACAAAGAATGAGTACATTTTGTAGTGATGAATATGCTAAGTATCCTGATTTGATCATCATATATTGTACATAAATAGTGATAGTCAACTCTGTACCCCACAAATATGTATAATCAATTGTTTCAATTGAAAAAAGAAAATACCCTAGGAAATTGGTAGGTGAAAAGATTCAGAATTATAGTTACCTGGTGGCAATTATACACTAAATATTCTACTCCTTTCAATCACTGTGTTAAGTTTATTGTGACCTGTTTTTTGACAAAGCATCTAAGAAAAAAACAGGTAATACCCTCCTTGCCTCAGGAGATTTATGCAGAACAGCCGGGGATTTCAATAGAAAGCATCTCATTCTAGTCTGGTAGGGTTTGTGGCCATTCCTTTTGTCTCTAAAATTCTTCAGTCATTTCTTCTAAGACACAAATGGGTCTCTACTTCTAACAGCCCATGAAAATAGTAACATTATTTAGGTGACCAAGTGACAAAGATTACACTGTTCCTTAGCCCATTTCTGTTGTGCTCACAGTTCAAGGCCTTGGCTTAGTATTATTCTGCCTTTCCAAGATCCCCAAATCAAACTCACACAGGGATATTTTAATGGTAGGAAATTGTTCCCTTGAAGATCTTTTTTCCCCCTTTGGTTCCTAGAGGCTGAATGTGGTCAAATGTCTCAAGCATGGACTATGGAAACAGACTTGCCTGCCCTAGCGAGATCTGCAAGACTTTGGGCAAGTGACAACTTTTTTAAGCTTCTCTGGCCTTGGTTTTCTTGTTTATAATCAAGGTTGGAAATATTAGAGCCCTAATAAATAAGAGCTAATGGTTGAATATGTACTAATGCTCCAGACACTGTGTTAAGTGCTTTACGCATAATAACTTATTCAGTTCTCAAAACAACTCCTATAAGGTAGGGACCATTATTATTATCCCCCAGATAATATAATAATGAGAGAACTGAGACATAGAGAAGGATGGCTGGTAAGTCAAACTAGCATTCAAACCCCGGCAGTCTGGTTTCAGAGATGAAGCTTTTAACCATTCTGCCACACAATCTTTGGCTGAGGTTAACTCTCTGCTCACACATAAAAATTTGTAGTCTATTGTCTATTATGTCCCAGCCACCCTGCTAAAATATGTTAAGGGACTGAATGGGAAATGAACTGGTGATACAGCAACAAATAAGACATAGTTTCTGCACTTGTGGAGTTATTTTTCTTTTCTTCCACTTTGTAGAGTTAAATATGTGGGTCCATCTGACATCAAAAAACAGCTCAAGATGATCTTCAGTTGAATTCAACAGAATTAATAGAGAAACTCTGAAACAAAGATATGTCAAAATAGCTTCAATTTAAATGCATATTTAGCCTCCAAACCACTTTATGAATCTTTTAGTAATCAAATCAAGAGAATATGGCTTTCTCTTTTGATTTGTTTCTTTAAAGTGATTAACTAAATGCTTTTTCTGGCCTCTCCCCACAAAATTCTTTGAATTTACCAATTTAAATCCTCCCCAACTCACCTCTCTTAATACATAGATACCTGAATTCCTCAGATCTGCCTTTAGAAGCATCAACATTAACTGAGCTGGGAGAAAATGGTCCCTCACTACTTCTGCAATAACTTTCTACAGCGTGTTCCACTACAGAGGGGATTAGTGACAGAGAAATATTAATCCAACGCAGCCATTAAATTCCTTTTAACTTGCAAACAATAATGTTGCTGTGCAGTTATTTTCGTCCTTATTTTTAACATAGAAATTTAGATTTGTGATGTTTTAGATTTTTCACCAAAAACGTTTCCTGCTAACTGTAGGCTTTAACCACACACAAATCCTGTTCATTCACTCATTCGATATAAATGACCAGAGTGTTCATTATGCCCAAGGCACCAGCCTGAAACTGCAAAAGTGTATTGGTTAGTATAGGAAAGAGGCAGGTGAAAAGCAACTATATCAAGTGTATAACAGATGATGTTCAGAAGACTGCATGCCAGGAGGAAGAGCCGAATTTGTTTCCGTATGGTGTAACCTTTCATAAAGTATGAACCTTTTTTTCATAAAGTATGGGAGTAGATGGATGACAAAATGAGGGGAAAACATTCGGAGTTTTTCCTTCCTAAATAACCATGTCGCCACTTTGAAGTATTCTGAGAAATGGAGAAGCACAAATATGATACACGAAGGTACTTCAAAAAGTACACGGGGAAAAAAAGTTCATGGAAAGACTGGTATTCTCTTTCAATTACATTTTTCCATGAACTTTTAAAAGTACCCTCATACAAAAAGACAGAAAACGCGGAGCATTTATTGAAGTTGTGAACATTTTACCGTCGCTTATGTTGAAGAGTTTTGACAGTTAAATCATTGCAATAAATGTTCCATATAGTACTGGATTTATTTTTATAATGCATAACTTCGTATAGCATACATTATAAGAAGTTATACGACTTGGGGTTTTTTTGGTTCTGCTGTTCGCCACCCCCTTCCCCTGGCCTTTGCCAGTAGAGACCTGCCCTGGAGGGTATTTTGTCCTGGGAGCACAACACTATTTTCTTTTCTGGAAATAAGTTGACGTCAACTGGGAGCTGGTTTTGGTTGTTTCCCGGAGCGTCTAACCCAGCACTTCGCCTCCGGCAAACTGCGAGCAATTCAAAGCAGCTCGCCCAGCAGGGAGGAGAACTGGAGTGGGGTGGGGACGGACCCCGCCGCCGGCACAAGTGGGGAGACCTGGGGAGCTGCCCCCCCGGTGGGGCTATGCGTGGGCCTGGGTCCTCAGGCTGGGGCCGGGGCGCAGCCCCGAGCCGGCGCGGCCCCCGGGTTCACTGCGCTCGCGGTGAGGGTCGCCAGGGAGCAGCCCCTGAGAAGTAACCTCTGAAACTCCCAGCCCGAGCGCCCGGCGGCCCGAAAATCTGGGAGCATCCCGGGACAAAGGGCCAGCCCTCCGGAAGTAGCCGTGTGCGACTGGCGTTTGCCAGCTCGTGTGCGCGGATCCGTGTGTGCCACTCACTTAGCTGCCCACTGCCCTGGGCTCCGCGAAACAAACACGCCTTTTTACCTATTTCCGGAGGCAGGTGGGGAGGGCAGGGCACCGTGAACAAAGCCGGCCACCTCTCCGGCCGCACCTCGGGGACAATTCCCGAGGAGTGCCACCTCCGGGTTCCTGGCCTGCCGGGACGGTTCTCCGCGGAGAGCAGGGCGGATGAGAGCTTGCGTGTGTGTGTTTCCCCGAGGAGCCGGAGGGGGCCCGCGAGGCAGGGACTTGCTCTAACTTGTTTTACACCTGGCGCAGCTTCCCCAACGCTCCGCGGCGTCCCGGGCCGAGGAGGCACCCGGAGGGCGAACAGCGATCTCTGGAGCAAAGACTCCGTCAACTCCCACTTAGACGCTCATGCGGCCCAGAGACCGAGTCCCTGTTTCTTCCTTTAAAAAAAAAATCACAAATTGATGGATGGGTTTCTATTGATGCGTAAAACGATAAACCGCCCTGAAAACAAGACGGGAGGGTCGGGGAAGGGAGAACCGGCGGTTGACATGACTCCCACAGTCGAACTGCCGAGAATTCGGACTTGGAGACAAATTCAAGGACGCACTCGAGGTGCTGGCGGGGCTGCCTCCCAGGAGGGCCGGCCCGGCACAGGCGCGCGCTGCTGGGACCTGAACTTGGTCGCCTCCCCTCGCCCCTGGGACTCCGAGCCGGCGCGCCAGGGGACACGCGGGCTGCCCCAGGAGAAGGTTGGGGTGCAGTGCGAGCTCCGGAGGTGGCCGAGCTGTGCCGCCAACGACAACAGGCGCTGCCCCTGAGCCGGGAGAGAGCGAGGCGGCGACGCGAGGACGCGCCCGGAGCTTGGGAGCGCCGGGGGCGGGCGTTTGGCTGGAGTGGGACAGTGTCTCCTATGGGAAAGCGGGACCTAGCGAGCTCTTTGGCTGCTTTTCCAGTTTCCGAGGTGCCCGCCCCCGCGCGCCGGAGGCAGCGCAGCCCCGAGGGCGAACGGATGGTGGTTGGCAAAGTTGGAGGGAGAGCGCTCGAGATCCGAATTGCCGGAACTGTGGCGGCGGCGGGGGCGGCCGAGACCCAAGTTCACTTTTTCCGCCTGTCCACTGGATAGGCCTTAGGGGCCGGCGCTGCTTAAGCTCCAACCTGGTGGAGAGCCTCGCCCGAGGGAGTTGTGTCAGTTTGCTCCGGGCAGGGAAGGCGGCGGCTGGGCGGGTGGGGAGGGACCTCTGGGGTCCCGAGCGCCTCTTCCCGCGTCTCCCCTCCCACCCGCTCCTCCCAGTCTGTCTTTCTCGCTCCTTCCCCGGGCTGGCTGGACCGGCGCGGACTTGCCCCAGACCTACGGGGAGCGCCCCAGGTCTTTAATGACAGCTTAAATGTGGCTGTTGGAAAAGTCGAAAGGGATGAGGCTGACGTGGGGCGTGTTTCGCTCCTTTGCAAGAGTCGGAAAGGGAGCTGAAAGCCGCTCGGCTGGCCCCAGGCCCCCGCGCCTCGCCGCCAGCAAGTAGGTGGGGGAGCCGCCGCCGCCAGCCCCATCCCGCTCCCAAGCCTC
>NW_007728663.1:182627-183987 GCF_000696425.1 Galeopterus variegatus | reverse complement strand
CCCCGAACCCCCGGCTCCGGGGGGCAATGAGGGGGCGGTGGAAGGGGCACTGCTCCTCGGGCATTACTTAGAGAAGCGGGACCGCCCCGCCCTCCCGTCGGCCCTCCCTCTCTCCCGCCCGGGCCCGCGCGCCACTCTGCCAGAGGGTAAGTTGGGAGTGTTTCGCCCCCACCGACAGCTCTCCCTCCCCTTCCTTTTTTTTTCTTTCAAAGTTTTCTTAGAAGGGGGGAGCGGGGTGGTGGAGTTAGAAGGTCCGGCCGGCCTCCGTCCTTTACCCTTTCCCGGACAAATTCAAGGACGCACTCGAGGTGCTGGCGGGGCTGCCTCCCAGGAGGGCCGGCCCGGCACAGGCGCGCGCTGCTGGGACCTGAACTTGGTCGCCGGTCTAACTTACCCCACCTCCCCTCCGCTCCCCTCGCCTCCATCCTCTGCGCGCCGCTGCCCCTCCGGAGCAGCGCTCCGGAATGACAATTGGAGCGCGGCTCCTTTAAGAGCCCGGCTTTGCCTCCCGGTAGCTGAAGGTCATTAAACACAAAAGCTCTCAGCGCTGCGGTCCAATATAGCGCATGCGCCCTGCCCGAGGAGAGGAGAAGGTTGGGGTGCAGTGCGAGCTCCGGAGGTGGCCGAGCTGTGCCGCCAACGACAACAGGCGCTGCCCCTGAGCCGGGAGAGAGCGAGGCGGCGACGCGAGGACGCGCCCGGAGCTTGGGAGCGCCGGGGGCGGGCGTTTGGCTGGAAGTGGGACAGTGTCTCCTATGGGAAAGCGGGACCTAGCGAGCTCTTTGGCTGCTTTTCCAGTTTCCGAGGTGCCCGCCCCCGCGCGCCGGAGGCAGCGCAGCCCCGAGGGCGAACGGATGGTGGTTGGCAAAGTTGGAGGGAGAGCGCTCGAGATCCGAATTGCCGGAACTGTGGCGGCGGCGGGGGCGGCCGAGACCCAAGTTCACTTTTTCCGCCTGTCCACTGGATAGGCCTTAGGGGCCGGCGCTGCTTAAGCTCCAACCTGGTGGAGAGCCTCGCCCGAGGGAGTTGTGTCAGTTTGCTCCGGGCAGGGAAGGCGGCGGCTGGGCGGGTGGGGAGGGACCTCTGGGGTCCCGAGCGCCTCTTCCCGCGTCTCCCCTCCCACCCGCTCCTCCCAGTCTGTCTTTCTCGCTCCTTCCCCGGGCTGGCTGGACCGGCGCGGACTTGCCCCAGACCTACGGGGAGCGCCCCAGGTCTTTAATGACAGCTTAAATGTGGCTGTTGGAAAAGTCGAAAGGGATGAGGCTGACGTGGGGCGTGTTTCGCTCCTTTGCAAGAGTCGGAAAGGGAGCTGAAAGCCGCTCGGCTGGCCCCAGGCCCCCGCGCCTCGCCGCCAGCAAGC
>NW_007728663.1:174730-181660 GCF_000696425.1 Galeopterus variegatus | reverse complement strand
GCGACTGCTGGCGCCCCGGGCCCGCGGCGGGCCGCCCGGGGAGGGCGCGGAGCTGGACCCCGACGTGCTGCAGCGCCCCGAGCGGGCCCGGCTGAGCGAGAACACCCGGCTGGCCACCCGCTACGCCGTGCGCATCTTCCGGGAGTACCTGAGCGAGAAGGCGCAGAGCCCGGACTTCGAGACCATGGACAAGGGGGCGCTGTGCCGCGTGCTGCGCTCCTTCTACGCCGAGGCCCGCTCCAAGAGCGGCCAGCTCTACAGCAAGTCGTCGCTCATCAGCATCCGCAGCTCCCTCAACCGCTACCTCAACGAGCCCCCGTACTGCCGCACGCTCGACCTCACCAAGGACCCCGAGCTGCGCAGCGCCAACCTGACGCTGGCCGCGGTCATCCGCAAGCTGGAGGAGCAGGGCGCCGGGCCGGTGGTGCAGAAGCAAGCCATCACGCGCGCCGACCTGCGCAAGCTCTACACTTCCAGCGTCTTCAGCACTAACACGCCCTTTGGGCTGCTCAACAAGGTCTGGTTTGAGACGTGCATGTACTTCTGCACGCGCGGCCGCGAGAACCAGCGCGAGCTGGAGGAGGACTCTTTCGGGCTGGCCATGGACGAGGACGGTCGCAAGTTCGTCTACTTCAAGTCCCTCGGGCCCTACCACAAGTCGCGCTCGTCGTCGTGGAGCAAGAAGCGCGCCGAGAGCAGCGACGAGGAGAACTTGCCCCGCATGTACGAGACGGGCACCGAGTTCTGCCCCTACGCCAGCTTCGTCAAGTACCTGTCGAAGCGCAACCCCCTGTGCAAGGCGTTCTTCCAGCGGCCCCGGGACCACTGCAGCGAGGGCGATGTGACCTGGTATGAGAACAAAGCCATCGGCAAGAACTTGCTGGGCACCAGGATGCAGATGCTCTCCAAGGCAGCCAAGCTGTCCAAGACCTACACCAACCACTGCATCGGCGCCGTGTCCATCGCCACGCTCAACAGCATCGCGGGCATCGGCACCAAGCTGGGCACCCCCGCCCCGCAGGGCTGCTACGCCGAGGCTCTGAACGGGGCGGCTCGCCACCACTCCCACCACCCCACCACCCATTCCTCCCACCACCACCGCCCCCAGCCGCCCTCGCTGGGGAACACGTATATCCTCCCCAAAGACAGCCAGGTCGGGCCCGACGTGAAATCCGAGGCTGCGCCCAAGCGCGCCCTGTACGAGTCGGTGTTCAGGTCGGGGGAAATCTGCGGCCCCTCTTCCCCCAAAAGACTTTGTATCCGCCCCTCGGAGCCTGTGGATGCGGTGGTGGTGGTTTCCGTGAAACACGACCCCCTGCCTCTTCTTCCAGAAGCCAATGGGCACAGAAGCACCAATTCTCCCACAATAGTTTCACCTGCTATTGTTTCCCCCACCCAGGTAACCAAACCAAACTCTATGCATGAAATGTTTCTCTGGTACCACTTCGGGACTAACTTTTGTGTTGATGCAGGTCTGGGTAGGGGGGAAGTTTTTAAAAGTAGGCAATATATTGATTTCGCCCTTAGAAGCTTAATTCTCTTGGTGCGTTTCGGGAAAGCTTCCACCTAACCTTAAGAGATCTGAGAGAGGGCCTGCTATCTAACAAATCACTGCTGCGCAGTAACGCTAAAAACTTCAAAGTTCCCAGAACAAAAGGATTAGCTCGACTCCTGCAGCCTCTGTTCATTGAATGCATGAGTTTTATAAAGCAAAGTTTGCGGCAACACTGTACATATAAAGGAAGTAGTTACTTAAAACATATTTAAATAAAGTACCAGGTAAAATACTCTATTACATGTTTGCCATAACTTATAAAGGTAGGAAACCAGTTATAAGTTATTAAAAAGAAAACATGCCAATCCCACTTCCTGTAGCTTTCTTTTTTTTAAGAAAAGGGGGCGGAGAATGGAGAGACTGGCAGTTGAGTGCCAGTTTGTACTGTAACTTGTAGTCGAACGTGCAGGGACTTTGGGGGTGTAGTTTCCATAAACTAAAGTCGCTTGTTAATGCTACCATTCAGATGGGAATGTCGTATCTGCTCTACCGGTCAGGCTAGGAATTGGAGAGCTGCCCCAGGTGCTGTCTGTCCCTAGACTTATGGAACTCACCATCTAGCTGGCACTTACAGTCGAAGTGGCAGGAACACCAGAGTAAGAGTGCTAGACCAGAAGCTGAGCCAGCTTGGGCAGATCACTTCACCTCACTGGGTTTCAGTGTCCTCAACAAACATGAGGGAATTATTTCAACCCTAGAATAATTTACTTCAAAGCAGTGCCAAATTCTAGGTCGAGACTGGGGCCTAAAGTGTTAGATGCTTCTTTCCTTATTATTTTTCCAGGAGGAATATATTCATGAGTATTATTAAAGTTATATTCATTTTTTGGATACTCTTCTCTAGGAACCAGAAACCAGAGGTCTTTGGGGACTGCTCTATTCTGCAGGCAGGAGTAGCCACTGCAGGTTTTACAACTCTGACCTCCCTGCCATCAAGGAGAAGTAGAAATTTCGACTGTAAGTCTGGAAGTGTAGTGCAGGCCCTTCAGGAACAGATGTCAGGTACCTCTGTGCGTTTTCCAAAGTGGAAATTCCAGTTCTGGACAAACTGACCCTTTCAAACGTTTACCAGCTAATCGGCAAGCCTCAAGGCCAACTGAGAAAGAAGCTGTGAATGGTAAAATAAACACCAAAGTTCTCTAAAATACACAAGACCTGTAGGCTATGTGTCTTTCTGTACCTCTGGTGTGCATAGTACATTTCTGACAGGTTATTTTAGAAAGTTGTAAGGATAGAGAGGAAAATTTGAGTTTGTTTTTTCTTTGAAAGCAAAATAAATGTTCATATTCTTCTGATAAAGTAAAAACCCTTAAGATGCCCTGGTTTAGAGTAGCACCTGATTGAGTTAAAAGCTTAAGAAAGTTTATTAAAGCATACATGCACTTGAAATAACAATGAAATGGTCTCTTCTTAACACCAGTGTCTTTGAGAATCATGACTTAAAAATGGGGGGGGGGGGTTGTCCGTTTTGTTTTGTTCTAAGGAATGCAGTGCCTGGGTCACAGCCTTTTATTTACCTGAGTGACATAAATCAGTTCTGTAAAACTGTGTACTGATGCTTTTATTATTCTTGAGTTATTGTCAGATAACTCCCAAGTTAAATATAGATTTCAGCGTCCATATGTTGCTTATAAGATTATTATGTCTCTCCAGCCTGATCTTAGCCCTAAGTCCCTTTTAGTTAAAACACTGCAAAAAGTTGCTCTGTTTGCACATATTAATATCAGCTTTTCATTTATGTTAGTGTAAATATTTTTAAAATCAGCATTGAGACCTTTAAGGGAACTTTTAAAACTGGTAACTTCTGTAGAACTCCCTTTATGAAGTTCGAGCAGTCTGATTATGAAGTGAATGTTTAGTTTAAGTAGAATGCTGATATTAAACTTTTTTCTCCTGTATTTATTAAAATCTCTGTAACGATTGAGGTCTGGGGCCTTTCCTGGGGATTAATGACTGGCTAAGGTTACTGGCCCGTGGCACTGCTTCAGGTCATCAACTCTTCGGGCTGGTCATTAATCCCCAGGAAATGCCCCGGGTACCTCGAACTTCAGTCATTATTACTTAATTATAAACATAGGTTCTCTAGCCTTTGTACTGACCTCATCAAGTAGTGTCACCCTGAATTCCACTGTTGACTGTATTATTACAGACTTCTTGATGAAGAAGGCACACACTGGTGCTTTGATCCTTTTCTAATGTTGCAAGTTTCTCAAAAGATGAAGAGCCTGCTACCTGAAATGCATTTACTCTTTTTATTTCTTGAGGGTTTTAGGAAGTGTATCATTTGTGGGACTGGTTGAAAAATGAATGCACTGAAGGATTAATAAAGATTGTGAAATTTGTGGTTTTAACGCCTGCGAAATATGTGGCTTGATGGAGGTGTAGGGTTGGGAGATGGGGTGAGGTAGTTGCTTTAACCGGTCCATTCTTTAATTCTGTTGAATGGTTGTGTTAAAAGTCAAGGGTAGTTTTACTTCCCTTCCCCCTAAACAGCTGTTGTGATTTAAGATGATCCAGTTATTGGTGCAGCTTCCTAGCTCCCAGGTGGAGATTTCATGCTCTATTTTAAAGGTTTAACGTGGTATCCTGCACCTTTACATCTTCCTAGCTGTTCTCTTTGCATAAAAATATAGCATTTTTCCTGCCTCAGAGAACAGGACATCAGCCTACATGGACGACAGAGATTTGTAATTTTATTTTTTATCATTCATGAAGAAAAAATTACTAATAGAAGTTTAAATTCTAAATGTCATAGTTTTGATTAAGTTTTTGTAGACTGTGCCTTTCTTCAGGGACAAACAAAACTGTGAAAATTAGCTCACTGTGAAACATACTTAGAAGCATTTGCAGGCTTGTGACAAAGTTGTCTTTAGTTGCACTTGCTTGACCCTAACCCAGATTATGTCGAGAAATACTTTTAACGAATTCTGCAAGTAGGAAATGTGTCGGTACAGAGAATCACAGGTGGTGGTGCACGTCCACTACGTTTGATTGTCCTCACTGTGGGCCAGAGTTGGTCCTTACAGTTTCTACACTAGAAACAGGACAGCTTCTGAGCAGGGGCACAGAGTTGTTCATTTCCTTGCCTTTGAGGAGAAGCCAGAGGCTGGCAGCCCTGGGAATCCAGTTTTCATTCAGGCTATAGTGGTAAGAAGTAATATTTGTTATATCTATTTAATAGAAAAAAAAAANAAAAAAAAAAGCATGCATTTTATGTATTATTGAAATAATCGCTAAAGTCCTATTTTGAATTTGAAAACTAGGTGGGAGGAATACTTTTTTGTGTTTTGTTTTTTTGCAGCTGGCCGGTATGGGGATCTGAACCCTTGACTTTGGTGTTATCAGCACCTCACTCTAACCATCTGAGCTATGGGCCAGTCCCCTCCCTCCCCTTTTTTTTCTTAAAGATGGAACCAAACTTCTATAAACATGAAAAGAGTTTAGCAGTTGTAACAAGATTTGTCTGCAGTGGTGATTTGGAGCTGCTAGGATTAACTGCCTTGTTTAAAATGGGTATTTTCCTGATTTTTAATATTAATTTGTGGCTACATTCTGTTTTCTACTATAAGAATGTTTGCTCTCCTCTATGGAAAGTTCAAATTGGTGGAGAAACTAAAGTCTTATACATATAAGTATGTAACTTTCTTCATTCATTCAGGAAACAGTTACTACTGAGCACCAATTATTTGGCTTTTGTACCAGGAATCTATGAACTAATCAATTTCCACTTGGCAAGTAGTCTCATTGGCAAGATTTTGGCCTCATTGCTTATTTAAAATAGAACAAATAAAGTTAAAAGGTGATGCACTCAATGTTTGGCAAGTCATTTAGGAGAAGAAATCTGTACTTTTATATTGTCTTTTATGTACTTTTATATATTGATATTGCAATCGGTATTCAGTTGTATTATTTCGAATTGATAGAAACCGATGTCAAACTCCAGTTTATTATCTATTCAAGCTGATCCATGAAATAGAAAAAATATTTGCTACCAAACAAGAACATGGATCCCATTCATCTTAAATCTTTGTATCACCCTGATTTAAAATCTGGCTCCCCAAGCAAATGTAACCTCAAGGCCACTGTCTTGTCATTACTGAGTAGATTTCAAGCAGGAAGAAGCCCTTCTTTTTATAAAACCATTAGTTGTATGTGAGACCGCTTAGGTAGGGTTCTTATCTTGACCTAGGTCACTCAAAGCCCTACTTCAGTTAAATAATAAAAACTTGAGTTTCAAGTTACCTTTTCATGTCTTAACTGCCATTTCAAAAGCAGATTCAATATAGGAGTTCCTGTGTAGTTACATGCTTAAAAATCTTACGACCAAACATGTAAACTAGTCATCTCTGGATCTGTCCTGTGCTAGAAGTTTTATTTCTACAGCCTGTTTTCCTTCTCTTATCATTTACTGCATTATACCAATTAATCAAGATACCTTTTTAAAGTCTTCCTTGGAAATAGAGATAAGGGATAGGTATTGTGAATTAATTGGTTCAAAAGGGGCTATTGATTGACCACGATAAACTAAAATGAAAGAAAACATTGCACTGGCACATTTTAATTCTTCTTGTGTTCTAAGATGCTGAATTCAATCCAGCCATTGTTAATTGAGCATCTTTCTGCTTGTTGAGTGTTGCAAAGAGGAGCAGGATTCAGTCTTTGCCCTCCGTAGGGATTTGCAGAGGATGGGCAAGTGAGTGGACTAATACCCTTAAAGCTGAAGTAATTCTCTGCTTGATACATGAACATCAGAGTAGAAACAAGTAAACTCTTAAAGTTTTAGAAAAAAAAATTAAAAATTAAAAGAAAATTTAAAAATAAAAAATTCTGCCCAAGGTAGGAGGTGGAAAATAAAAATAATGTAAATAAATAATAGTTTAGGCTCTATAAACATTTTTCTGGATTTTCAAATTCAAAGAAGGATTTATAAAAAGTTTCCTTTTGCCTGCTCTTCTCCTTCAAGAGAGGATGGGCTCTTTATAACAGAGAAAGAGCTTCTATATAGTCTGGGAATAAACTGGCATTTAAGCGCTTTGAGATAGCTCACTACAGCAAAGCTATGGGCTGAGATTAAACCTGAATATGAGGTTGTATTATATGATGCCCATGACTATCCACTGGACAACAGACCCTGCTGAACCCACTTGTACTGCAGGAGACTGAACCTAATGAGGTGCGTTTTAGATTGATGGTAATTCTCCGAGTCCTCCTGTTCAACACTTTCTTTACAGTCAGGCTTCCTTCCTTTCAGCTTATACTTTAACAACCTGACGGAGCCTTTCCTTTGTCCCTAAAAAGATACATTTATATACGACAGCAAACTTTCATCAATGACCATTTTTTTATATCATAGATGAGGGACGCAGGAGCCATCT
>NW_007728663.1:171769-174089 GCF_000696425.1 Galeopterus variegatus | reverse complement strand
CAGCAAACTTTCATCAATGACCATTTTTTTATATCATAGATGAGGGACGCAGGAGCCATCTGACAGTACTGTAAGTCCGGAGAACCTGAGCTTTCACTGGAGTTTCTGTCACCCATGCTGTCAGGCAGCTCCTCCACCTGTGCAGTTTGCTGTGAGCTGGTCTTTCGCCTGTTCAGCCCCAGTGGGAACTTCCTTTCTCTGGAGACCCTCTACATTTTGAGATGTGTGGTGCAGCTCCCGCTCGCTCTCCAGCCAGTGACTTGGGTTGTTTTTAATCATGTGGGGTGCAGGCGGTGCAGGCTTCGCATGATGAGTCTGTTCACATACCCCAGAGAACTGAAGGGACATGGGCAGAGCCTGAAGGAGGGGGTTGGGGATGCGCCAGTGCAGCTCAGTCGTTGCCATTCCATCAGTCCATTCTTTTCCCCCAACCTCCTCCGCCCCATCTCCACCCAGATGTCGAGCCAGTGCCATTGAAGATGCTCTTCATAAGGCAAACCTTTCCTGGGAGCATCTGGAATCATTCACACCTTGAATTACTGCTTTCCCTCTCCTGGCTGGCAAGGAACCCTAGGAAGATGAGTGTTTGGATCCAGCCTGGGAGGAAGAGGGTTAAAATGTGTTAGCTGAAGGACTGACGGATTTAAGACAGCATTAGGTGGTAGGCTTCCAGGAAAGGAGGGAAGGAGTTAGGGAAGGAATGCTAAGGCATGACAGAGACAGATGTCACTTCCTTCATGAGTAATTCAGTTACCAAATTAAAACGTCAAGACTAGTTTGGAAGTTTATAATCGTCAATTTCTACTTTTACTAGTCTGGGTTAATCCAGTTCAGTCGTGTCTCACCATTCAAGCTCCATCCTTCCTCTCTTCACACCAGGAAAAGGGAGCTGTTATTCATAGCATGGTTCCCACTGGGCCCTTTCTACCATGTGCCAGGGGCCAAACTCATTAACTACTAGTTATATGTATATATATATGTATGTATGTATGTATTCCAATTTAATATTTGTAAATTTCTCTACCTCACTCTATCTAGACAAAATGTTCATAGATAATATCTCCACACACACAAATTTGATCTTGAAAAAAATTCTTCATTTTGTTATTATAGCCTGAGAAATAAGTGTTTAGGAGAAGTTTCTTGAGCTTGGGTGTTAATTCTGATACCTGAACTTGCTATGGTTTCTGACATGTCATTTTTGAGGAACATAACTTAGAAAAGTGAAATATTTCCACATTCCTAGCTGTCAAGGGTCAGCGAGTGGACTGTTAGACCAGATCCAGATGAGTGGATGCAGGGAGTGCTGGGGCACAAGCCTCTGATTTTGTGGGGCTACAATCTGCAGAGACAGAAGTGCTTCATTCATGCCAGAGTGTTGATGTAAACTGTCACAACCTCTAGCTGGTTCTGTAGCTATGAAGTGGAATGTAAGCATTAATAATAACCAAGACATACCCATGGGCAGTATCTTCATCACCTTGGAGCTTGTTGGAAATGCAGAATCTCGCCCCTCTGTCCCCCTGAGCCAGCGCCTGCATTTTAACCAGATCCCCAGGCAGTGCATGTGCTTTCAACATCTTGATGAGCACTGATCTATGTGCTCTCATGTAATCCTCACACAGACCTTCAAGGAGTTAAGGTTATTGTTTCCATTTTACAAAGGAAGAAACTAAAGTTAATAGGTTTTGACTAACTTCTTTAAGGCCTAACAACTGGTAAGTAACTATGCTGGGATTTGAACCCAGGCCTGTCTGATTTCAGAGTTTGTGCTTTTCAGTCCATGGTCTGTTGGTTCCAAAATTTTTATCAACTGTTCAAATAAAAGAACCCAGTAAAGAGAAGGTGATAGAACTTTAAATCACATGGCTACCTTCGTGCTTCCCTAGAAGAGAAGAAAAATTGGTAAAACACAGCCTTACAAACCAATGAGATAAGAGTGCAGAGAACACAAAACAATATTGCCAGTGTGTAGCATGTTTTCATTTTGCTATGTGGAGTCCCCAGCCTTTGCTGGGTCTGGAAACTGGAGCAACCTTTTTTGAGAAGCTGTATAACATAGTAACTAGTGTCTAAGAAATGGGACTGAAGGTGGCCTGACCAAACTGAAAGATTAAACACTTAAATGAATGTGCGGGGAATGTGGAAACTCAAAAACACTCTGTCCAGACCTCCCTGTGCTTTGGTTTCCTCCTCGGTCAAGTGAGGCTGATGGTAATAGCTATCTCGGAGGGTTGTCAGTATTAAATGAGCTACTATTTGGAAAGTGTTTAAAACATGAGACAGTATGGGGCTGGCCCGTGGCTCACTCGGGAGAGTG
>NW_007728663.1:142919-170994 GCF_000696425.1 Galeopterus variegatus | reverse complement strand
ATGAGACAGTATGAATATTGGCTATCAGTTTGTCATCTTAGCACAGAGGTCTTACATATGAAGAAATGTGGCTCTTTATGATGAAGTCCCAGTGCCAGTCTTCAGTTTTTCTCTTGGAAGTAGCTTGTCCAGATGCTGTGCAGGACCTGTGTGCCGTTTCTTCTGGGGTCCATAGACTGGCCACTAGCACGTCTGCTGGGCTTCTGGTGGATACGAAATCTCGGTACAGCCTCCTGCATGCTGGCCTAGCTGGGCCTTCCTTCGTCCCACAATGACCTTATCCATGTGGATGCTTTACCCAAATCCTGTTTTTCTCTCCTCTACTTTCCGTTAAGATTTGCGCGTGCCATGGCCACACCTTTTTCTAGGTTTGTCCTGCAGACCCTTCTTGTTTCTCTTTACAGAGCCTTGCAAATTTTCAAGTGCTACAGGGGGTTGGGGAGCCCACCGATGGGCATAATTGCTGCCCAAACTCTCGCAGATTAACAGATGAAATGAAACAACAATGAACAGAATTTAATAAGAAGTTTTTCACAACAGACTAAATTTTATTTGGAATGGCTTGGGAGTAAGGGAGTGGTCATAATACTGGGGTTCTTAAAACATTAGGAAGGTTGATATAGCAGTAACTTTTGTAAATCTTCTAATTTCAGTATTCTAGAGGTAGGACCTATATTTAGCTAGATCTTATGTTGTGGTCTTTGTATTTCCCTAGTGCATAAGTGGACTACAAGTTTCTAATACTTGGCTTCTGTCTTGGATACTATATAAATCAATAGAAGTTCCACTTAAAGTTGAGGTGTACTAATATATATTTTAAATAGACTGCTGAATTAGGGTAATTGGTTGGTGTTTTGATGTAATATTGCTAATTAATGACGTCTTGTGACTTATTTTTTGTGTGACAAGATACTCTTATTTAGATATTATTGATATGACAATCAGGGATTTATTACCTTTAATTTAGTTTGCTCTTCAAATATTCACAAATGAGCCAGCATAGACTTTATAGGATAAGTTTGTGGGCTTTTAGAATAGTCTATTTTATTAAGCCAGTTCATCTGGAATATTGGCTTCTATTTTGTGGCATTATATCTAAACAGATTTTAGTGAGATATTTTTTCCCATCTTGAACATATATCTCATTGTTTTTTATGCCAGAAAAAAAAGAGACTTGCAGAATGTTTATTTTTCATTGGATTGAGGTAGCAATTTAAAAACATGTTGTGTACAAGCACATAGACCTAAATAAAAGTATAACAAAAACATTAGAAAACTGATTATGCCAAAAAAACCCCAAAACAAAACAGAAAAAGGCTGGCCAGTTAGCTCAGTTGTTTAGAGCACAGACTTATAACACCAAGGGCATAGGTTCAGATTCCCAAACCAGCCAGCCACAAAAAAAAAAAAAAAAGAGGGAAAAAAACTGATTATTCCAGTTTATTTTCTTTTTCCCTCAATCAAGTGTGTATCACATGTTAATTTTTTTATAATTAACAGTAGGGCATTCACAGTGCTGGAGATTTCACTGCTTTTCAGGACCATTTTATGGCAGCAGAGAGGTAAATTTCCAGGAATGTTTCTCCGGTTGTTTTTTAAAAAACTTAGGAAGAGGCTCATGGAATTATAGAATCTCATCCCATCATTTAACTGCCATCTCAATTTTGTTTTGGTTTTTTGTGGGGTTTTTTTGTTGGCTGGCTGGCTGGTAAGGGGATCTGAACTCTTGACCTGGGTGTATCAGCACCACACTCTAACCAGGGGAGATAACCAGCCAGCCCCTCCAGTGATGTTTTTACACCTCTTGGGATGTAAGTGACAGTCTAAGAAGAGAAAGGCAAGGGAAGGAGAATGCTATGCAGAAAAACTCTTAACATCAGATTCATTTATAAAAGCATTCATTGAGTACTCACTGTGTGCAAGGGTAGGAATTTGGAGGTGAGGAGTAATGTGGAAATACAAGTGTTTAAGGGAAGACACGGGAGAAACCACTGTAGGGCAAGTCAGAAGGACTGCTTGGAGAGGAAGGTGATCTCATTTGGTGACTGGTCCAAGTAAACTGGAGAGCAAATGATGTAGCCTAGTATCTAAGAAATAGGACTGAAGGTGGCCTGACCAAACTGAAAGACTAAACATTTAAATCTTAAGTGTGTGTAAGGAGAATGTGGAACTCGGAAAAAATAAAATATTACCTTGTCAAAAAGTTAAGCCTTTTCTTTGCCATGTCCTTGCAGCCTTCTTGGGCAAGCCTTGGTATGCCAGGATTTTAGATGTCCCAACTCGTAGTGAGCCGCCACACTACAACACATGGCGGCCACTCTAAATGTTCACTCTGTTGATTCTCATATTCGAAGATTGAGTGTATGTGCAATAACCCAAAGAGATTCAGAACTGGTACCACGTCACAGTTCACATTTTTTTTTCCTTTTTGTCTTTTTTACTGACCAGTAACGGGATCGCAACCCTCGGTGTTGCGCCCGCACCGCGCTCAGCCAGTGAGCGGGAACTGGTTTCCACATGGGATCCGAACCCTTGGCAGGAGCGCCGCCGCGCTCCCAAGCGGCGCACTCTCCAGTGCGCCACCAGGCCAGCCCCACAGTTCACATTTTAATGACAACTCTTACAATCACTAAAAGCCTGGCTGCTTTGCTGTCCAGTGTTACTTCCTTCACATCTTGTCTCTGTGGGGCCATACTGTGAATAATCAGTAAGGTGTGTGGGAATAGTCCTTTACAGTTTACAAAGGGCTTTCCTGTATGTCATTTCACTCTAAGGAAGCTTTGTGGGGCACTTCCTAGTGTCAGGTACAAGGCTAGAGAGACCCCGGGTGGGGGGACACATAAAATCTTTTTCTTTAGAAGAATCACTCACAGTCTTGTCAGGGAGGCAGACAGGTAACCAGAAGAAAAAACCTTGATGGTGTGATAAGTCCTGGGATATTCTCTGTGCTCAGAGTATAAGCAAGCTGAAGGGGTGGGGAAGGGATTGTGATTGTACCCATTCTACAGATGAGAAAAACTAACACTCAGAGAGTTTCATTTCTCAAGTTCACCTACCTACCAAGAAGCAAAGTTAAAGTTCCAGTTCCAGCTCCACATCCAGGCCTCTTACACGGTGGTACTTTTTTAGTTGTACTTTATAGCTAAAGTTTTAAACATGATACAATTAGGCATTAAAGAAAAGAAAAAGACGCCAAAGCACAAGTACGTGGGTGGTATGTCTCTTAAAAACGAAAAGGATCTGAATGTGATTTTTGTGCTTGTGCAGTTTCAGGAAATTAAAAAGGAACATTATGGATTAGGGTGAAATAGAATGGCCCAGTCTTCCAAATGTCAGTATACACCTGAGACATCAGTGCCTGAAAGCTACAGTCTTAGTCTGATTTAGGGATGTTTTCCTAGTGCAAAGTCAAACCCCCTGTGGAGCCCCTTCTGCAGTGGCTGAGTGCCACCTGACTCCTCGCTGGGGGTCTGACGCTCATGGGGACCAATCCTGGGTCTCTGCAGTTCTTTATCTGTTCCCGGACTGTTTGGCTGTTGAAGACTTGCTCCCCAAGGCCTTCAATCATTTCCACTTCACTCAGAGCACTTAATTAAAAGCAAAAATGAACACAGTTCTGATGCAGAGTTATAACTAGTAAAAAGAGCCAGTAAAAATGACTATAAAGTGTCTGACAAATAGAAAATGTTTAATAATCCTAAGGCGCTTTATGGGGCAAGGGTTTACCTCTTGGCATGGGATGACAGGCCTCCCTGCCGAGCTTTTTACTAGCTGCGCTCTTGGCAGGCAGTTCTCACCCAGCCAGAACAGGCGAGTGAAACAGATTCTGTCATCTTGCAGTCACCTGACTTCTTACTGCAAGAACATCCTTGGGAAGTGACAAACACCAACATGTAGACCTTTCACTGGTGATGACAGATCACACAAGGGATAAAGGACACTGGTGGCCCAGGAATAAAAAGGAAAGAAGGAAAAGGTACAGTAGGGAATAAAAGTATAGGGAAGGTAAGAGGTTAAGGCACCAGCAAGTCCTACAGGAAGAAAGAAGTACATCAGTTTGGAGCAAAACCCATATTCTCTCAGTTCTGATTGAATCACCAAGGGATAGACCGAGTTAAAGCTACATGAATAATTAACCTGAATGGCCTTAGGCAAGTTACTTCAGTTCTCATTTGTTAAATGGGGATAAGGGAAATACTATTGTATTAAAAGCCCATAGTATGTGCTCAATAAATGATAACTTTTTAAAAGAAAAATCTGTTTGTTAGACATTTTTGACAGTTTAGAGGAAAAGGAAAGAAATCATATACAATTTATAGCTGATCCTCAATAGTCTCTTAAAGATATGACAAAGGATCCAAAAAAGTCACAAAATATAAACACAGAGGTGAAGGAAAAGAAATATGCAAAGAAAGCAGTTGGGGAATCCACATCTATGATAAAGTTAAAATACTGATAATCAACAGACAAATAATAAAAACTAAAGTTTAGAGAAAGATGGGTATTATAGGTATCCTAGTTTGAACAAGTATGTGACTCATTAAAATATAAAAATAAAATCCTCACACTTTTATTCTCTCATTTATATCATGAAGATAATTTAAATATACTTTATATAAAATGTTTAAAGGATTCTGGAGTAACTAAGTAGGTTTTAAAAAGAAAAAAATTTAAATGACTTGAGTATTGGCAGTATAAGTCTTCAGTGTTTAATAAAATTACCCATCTTGTTAAAAAAATACACATTTGTTTTTTCTAACTATAAACAATGAATTTGTAGAGATCAGTCACTTTTCATTTTTTTGTTAGGATGTTATGATACCAGTAAATCATATTCTAAATTTGTTTCAATAAGTGAATATCTTAATAATCTGGAATATGGAACTAGGATCTTTTAAGCTTTTTTTATTAAAAACAACACATATGAGCAGATGATAAATTGCAGATTTTGTGGGTTTTTTTAAAAATAATAGTTTAAAAAATATTCTCATGGCCACTTAACAACCAGAAAAGATCTCATCCAAATACAATAAAAAATAAAACTTTCTGGCAATGAATTACATAGAACAGTGGCATTCTTTGTGTTAAAGTGCTCATTTGAGAGAGATTATGTCATTCTCTTAATTCCCTTTTCCTACTGGACTGAAATAAAATACTTGCTCAATTGACATACATCATCAAATAGTTCACATGTTAGTCTTCATTTAGTTTATACCAACTTGTTTAGAAATGATGTCATTTAACACTGTCTGCATCATGAAGTATGAATCACAATTCAATTATTACCCTTCAACACATCGCTTGGTAACAGGGCTACATATCTCATTCCTGAAGAAATCATCCCCATGATCAACCCAGAAGCTAACACATATGTGTAACATGTTACTGTAAGTACTCAGTGTATGTTACTCCATGTAATCCTCATGACAACATTGTAAGCTAGAGAGGTTAAATAACCCGCCCCAGGAAGCAAAGTTAGTAAATGGCAAACCCAGGACTGTATCCTAGGTCTGTCACTTGTACATTTACTCAACAAATATTTATTGAGCACCTACTATGTGCTGGTCACTGAAGACCCAGTAAAAAACAAGACAGAGAAGGTCTCATTTCTCGTAGAGTTGATAGACCTTAAAACTAACAAAACTATCATTAAAATAGACTGGGCAGCTACTGACTCCAGGACCCTCCCCCTTGGTAAGCTGCTATCTCCTCCTCCATCAGTTGGGTCCCACCCACACCGAACCAGGCTGGCCCCTTATGCTAACATAGTCACAGTTGAGGCTCTGCATGCCCCAAAGCAGGTGAAGCTGTGACTGGCCTCATCTGCTCTTCCAAGTGAAGCTGGTCACTGTTGCATGAGCCATGTCAGATTTAGTTTTTCTAATTAAAATGTTAGAGTAAACAGTATAGAATGGGTGTTAGCATAGGTCCTTTCTGAAGAAGTCTGAGTGGATAACACATGTGACTGCCTCTACCTGTCATTTGGTAGGTTAGGCCTCCCGGGTGGGATGGAGGCCCAGGGAAATACTGAGAAATGTGTCATTAGGCAGTTTCATGTTTCTGCAAAAGTATATCATGAAAGGGAACAGCAATGGATTTTCCTGTTATAAAATAACATTGGAAAATAACATTGGCCACTAGTCTCATGAGCATTACTATGTCTCCGTGTCTCTTTCCTCATCTGTTAAATGGAAATTAGAATAATACCACCCCACAAAGTTAGGAAAATTAAACTACATGTAGAGATTGGGCCTGGCACTCAGCAAGTACTCGGTGAGTGTTAGCTAACTGTGAGTAACTATTAACTATTATTTTGCTATGGGGATGGGTGGGAATTATTTAAAAATACAGTTTTAAAGTAGATGACAATCCTTTCACATGGGGTCAGACCTAATGTGTCAAATGCTTGGCTTTCTATCTTAAAGGTCTGAGCTCCCTTTGGGAGAGTCACCTGTGGGTGAGCTAGGCACTCCTTCTCAACTTATTTTGCAGTAGCTTTGTTTACACCAGCATCCCCACAAACACGTGAGTAATGTGTTCTGCTACGACTTCACTGGGCAATTAGAAGTTTTCAGCTCTGTTATCATCACATGAGACCACCATGGCATATGTGGTCCGTCGTTGACCAGAACATCATTATGCAGCTCATAACTAGACAACAAAGAGAATCCCTTTTATAGGGTACAGAATCGCCCAACATATATTTGCTCAAAGAATAGTGTTTACAGTGCAAAAGTAAGTTTCTTGGGGAGGGAATTCCAACTTTAGTGGGTCAGTGTTATAATTTGGGTTTAGGGAAAAAAGTAAAAGGGAGTCTAGATGTGATCCTTTGAAATAGCATGGGAATAAATATCAACCGAGTGCATAAATATTTGTCCTGTCTTCCATTTCTTTTCCCTTCACAGAAGTTGGTCCATAAGTAAGCACCCTCCTATAGAAGAAAGGGGCCAGAGGAGGGCTCGAGTCCTTTTCTGTCTGTCTAGCTGCCTCCCTTGGGGTTTGATTGATGTTGTGTATTGCTATGGTTTAGCATCTTCTCGCTCTCCTGGTTTTAATTCTGTTAATGTTAGGACATATCATACTGTATTAGGAAGTATCAGTGACTCTTGTCTCTAATCCTGTTTCACTTTTATGGGATTTGATCATGGACCCCAGTCATCCTTTTGATCATTCACAACTACAGAAATTAAAATCAGTATTCTCAGAGGGTTATTTAGTACCATTTGGAAACTTGTGTTCTGTTCTGGTTTCGATACAACCTCCTTGGGTTACATTTTCTTTTAAATTAAAAGAATATGGTCTGAGAGGGCAGAGTACAGTTAACAAAAGGATATAAATCTACCTCTCTGTTTTTGGTACTTTTCTTCACCTGGTCTGCTTCTGTGGGTTTTCATTTTCCTTTGGGAAATTATTACTCTTTGTTTTCACAGCCAAGGGTGCAGAAAAGAGCAAAAAGGGGAAGACGAATTTTTAATTGAGAGACATAATAGAGAAAAGTGTATAAGTAAAGACCCTGATACAGGAAAGAACATGGAACATTCCAGAATATTCCAGAATAGAAAGAAGGTCCACGAGCTTGAAGCATAAAGAGTGATAGAGAAGTGGCAGAGAAGAATCCGACGGGTTCAGCAAGGGCACTGCCATGCCGAAGCCACATTAAAGGTTTCAAACCTCATCTTATGGGCACGGCAGTTATGGAAGGGTTTTAAGCAGAGGTGAGCAGGATCCACCTTGGTTTTTTGTTTGTTTTTTTACGAGTTCTGTCCAGTGGAGATATGGACCAAGGATTGCAGAGGGACTAGAGCAAGGACTAGGATGGCAGCAGTGGGGATGGGGACAGGTGGGGATTCAGGAGGTGGAGTTCACATGACCTGGAGATTGGTATCAAGGGGATGGAAGGAGTTCAGGAAGATTCAGAGACCGTTGCCAGACCTGTTTATCTACCTACTTACCCCACACTTCTACTCGGTTGTCCACAAGCCCCCCGAATCCCATGTTTCTGAAGTGAACCATCGTGGTTCCTTGTGCTACCCTGCAGCGGCCGGGTTCCGTATACAGCCCCACCACTTGCCTGTTCTTATGCCGGAAAGCTTTTGGGGGGATTGTTTTGCTTGGCAAGGAATCGTAGTGGGAGAAGAGAAGAGGGCCCCAAGAAACTGGAATCTTTGGAGGCAGGGTGGAGAAGGGGTTGCTGGCATAGAGCCCAGCACGGGCCGGAGGGCGAGGAGGGGCTTCAGGAGCACAGGGAGTGGTCGACTGTGTTCAGTGCAGCTGAGATTTCAAGTAAGATGCGGGGGCGCTGTATGCCCTTTGGCTTCTCTGTAGGGAGGCCACATCTTTGCAAAGGCAGTTTTGTGAATTGGTGCCATAGAGGTGAGGAAGGGGAAAAGAACAGCTTATTTCAGGTTTGACTGTCAAGGAAAAGAGGGCAGGACACAGTAGCTGGAGGAAGATGGGGCTAGAGAGGACTTCGGTGGGGGGATTCTGTATATTTCTAAGAAGGGAGAGACCTGAACCTGTTTAGAGAGAGCAAGAAAGATGGTGGGGTGGGGACATGGCAGGATTCTGAGGAGAAGTGGAGTGTTTGGCTTTATATTGTTTCATTAACTCTGTACTTTTCTAAAAACGCGGCAGGAAACGATTGACCCACGTTAAGCTGGCACTGTGGCCTTACCTCCCCCACCCAGCCCTTGGGGACCCTCTTCCATAAGGCCCACTGCATCCTGGTCAGTAAAGGCTCCTGGCTCCCCATTATGGGGTATTCCTCATTCAACCGAGTTGACCTCAAGGATCCTTTTTATTTTAATAGAGTTGGTGACAAAGCTGAGGATCAAGTTCAAGGTGGGGGCCCATATTACTGAAAGAAAAGCCAGATAAAATAGGAACACTGTCTAAAATTGTTTCTCAGACCAGGGAGAGAACCAGTGAATTCCATTCTCTGCAACATGCTGGCTCTGCAGTTTTTTGAAATTAAAATAGGCTCTTGTTAGCATTACTTTAATTGATTTTAAGTACCGTGTGTACATGCAGAGAGAGACAGTTTCTAGATTTCAGGCTGAGCTGAGTCTGAATAAACTAGAGGCTGGCAGGGAAAAAGATAGGTTTCTTCTATTGGCTGGCTTTTTCTGGAAAAAGAAAATTACTGTGATATGCAACAATTGTAATTTTTTCTTTTCTTTATTTTTTCTTAATTAATAAACTTTATTGTTTTAGAGCAGTTTTAGATTCACCTCAAAATTGAGCAGACCGTACAGAGTGCTCCCAAAGAGTTTTTCTTTTCTTTATTTTTTCTTAATTAATAAACTTTATTGTTTTAGAGCAGTTTTAGATTAACCTCAAAATTGAGCAGACCGTACAGAGTGCTCTGACAGCTGCAGCTTCCTCCAGGACTGACATCCAGCGCCAGAGGATGGCACTTTGTTTACAAGGGATGAACCTACATTAACGCATCACCATCACCCAAAGCCCACAGGTTACGTTAGGGTTCACTCTTAGTGTTGATCATTCTGTGTGTTTGGACAAATGTATAATGACATGTGTCTGCCATTGTATCATAAAAGTCCTCATACTGTGCCTATTCCCCCCCCCCCCCTTTCTTCATTTACTTATTTCGTTAGTTATTTGCAGTCCTCTCCCTTGTAAACACAAAAATTTGTTTTTCCGTCTCACCTTTCTGAAGATCTTGATAAAACCTTAACAATAGCTTTGTTTTGCTTGAGTACACAAAACAAAATTTTAGTCACTGACCCGGAATTATGACGTTAAAGCAGTGAATTAATTGTCTTCCAGGTCTAATTCCAGCTTTAGTCTCTCTTTCAGTACTCCCTCCACAGCCCCAAAGCTTTTTGTAGTTAACATTTCAGCAGAAACCCCCACCGTCCTTGGGAGGGCCGACACCTGCCTGTGACCCTCCCCTCCCACCTCACCAAGGGGCAGTCAGCTGAGGATGCGTCCTTGGCCTCTCCTGTGTATGGCAGAGTAGATTTCTATTCCTAAAGATTTCTATTCCAGGAGGAGAAGCTGTGGCTTTTGAAAGGTACTGGCCAAAATGTGTAAGGCAGGGGGCAGGGACCTTAAAAGAAAAACAGAAAGGTAGTTTGGGGATTAAGAGGTTAAAGTGTTAGCAGTCAGGGCTTTGCTATTCACTCATTACTACTTTGTACAGAAAATACATCGCTTTAAAGCCTAGGGAAACTGGTCTTGTATATTATGTGGTTTGAAGTTTTGAGGGGGAAAAAAACCCAAAATGTGCAGGATGAATTAGACTGAAAATACCAGTTCTTGGGAAAGGCTCCGTTGGAGTTAAGTCTCTTTATCCTCATAGGTTGTTCTTCATTAGCAAGTCTTGTCGCAGTGTCACCTGGGTTTCCCAGGGTAAGGAGGAGTCCCTTCTTGGACTTCATTGTGCATCTTTGGCTTGACTTCTGATCTTTCTCATTTCACCCTATTCCTTTTTCCCTAGTATATTTTGGCTGTTTGAGCCTCAACTCAAGTGACAGGTAGCCACAAAATCACAGATATGATGTGCTAGTTATGTTTTCTAATACCTAAAACGTATGTGTAACTATTTAGAAACTAAAAAACAGCCATCCGCGTACTACCTCAAATAACTCTGCATCTCTGCAAAGGTGTGTGTTCCCTGCTTAGGAACATGGATCTAGATCACAGCTTCCAAGAGCTGGAAGTTAACCCACAGTTTTCTTGAATTTTATGAATTCATTGAGGCCCAGGGAGGTTTATTGTGCCTGGACGACATAGTCTCGCTTCCCAGACTGCTCCCCGGGTCCCCAGCAATGCGTAACTAACATGGTTGGGTCAGGAAGGGCTGCTCCTTCACTAGTCTCTTTTCTCACAATTCTGTGCATCCTTAGATTTTTTTTTTTTCCCACCCAGAAGAAAATGCTATTAAAGATTGACCTTCTGCCTCCAGGAACCTAGGATCTGTGTAAACTGAGAGCCCCAGCCCTAGGAGGTGAGAGCTTAGAGATGTCTAAATCATTTGCATACCTCGCTCACCTATTCCAGGGGCTGTGCAGGCTCTGGAAGTGACAGCTGGCCACTAGTCTGCCAAGTGTCCTGCCTCTCAGAGCTTATATTCCAGGGGGAAGGATATGGACAAAAGGAGAAGTAGGTAATGATAAGAAAATAGTATATAGTTGTAAGTCACAACAAGGGGTTGTGACAAGTGGTTATCAGGGGAGTGGGGTTGCTCAGATGGGCCTCGGGAAAGAAATCACAGAGGCACGAGGGGGCTGACCATAGGAAGAGTGTTCCAGGCAGAGGGAGCCGTTCCTGCAAAATCTTTGGGAAATACCAAGTTCAGTTTGACTTGGGAGCAGAGCAGGGAATGAGGTGGACCAGTTGGTGGGACTTCACTGTAGGTCCTGAGGAGTTATTAAACACTGGCTTACACAGGATAACCACATCCCTGACTGCAGCCCTGGAAACGAAGCAGATTGCAGAGCAGAGCCCGTGCATTGTTGGAGTTTGTCGTGTGGCCTTAAGCAGGTTACTTTATCTCTGACTACATTTGATCTGTGAAGTGGGGATACTAGCAGTTTTTCCTTACGAGAAGGTCACCACACTTAGCACAGGTCCTGGAAGCACAGAGTGAAGATTAGCTAGTGCTGTTTTCCTCTTCACCCCTGAGGCCTTCTGGAAAGTTCTTTCTAGTAGAAAAAGAGAGTTGTATGTGAGAAATAAACCAAGATTTTAAAAGTTGGTGTTTGCATAATTCTGCTCTGTGCCACCCATCAAAGGCAGCCTTTGGAGACTGGCAGCTGGAATTGGCTGAGTGTTCTAGGAGAGAGATTTTTTTAGGGAAATGAACTTTTTTGATATTCAGCATTCTTTCCAGAAGTCATTTTCGGGTGGAGTTCATCCAGGCAGTACATATAAACAGTGAGATCAAGGCATTTTGTTAGAGGAGGAATAAAAGTTATGGCTCTAACAAAGGACTCCAGAAGAGCATATGTGGTTTTGTGCCTTTAGATTTTTTTAATTAAAAAAAGGTCTTAAAATTTAACACATATATATGTTAAAACTTAAAAATATACCATGAAAAGTGAGTCTGCCTCCTGTTTCTGACTGCCAGTCCCCCATTTTCCTCCCTAGAGACAACCACTGTTACATTTTCTTATGCGTTCTTCCAGACATATAATATGCATATTCAGACCTATCTGTATACATCACATATGGTTTTTGAAAGGTAGAACTTTCTTAAGTGTTTGGGAGTGTGACAGCTGCTTAAAAGATTTGTAAAAACAAAAAATAGAGCAATATAGAAAGAAGATGGAGTCATGTCATTAGGATATTGATTCCTGAGCATTAGTGAATTGGGGACCTCACATAAATAATACAAATCATTGCTATAGGAAAAAAATAAAAATAATGCGTACCGTTAAATTGAGCTGATTCTGTCTGTAGAGACAGAATGTTTTGAAATAAAATGGAACCTTGAATGTTGTTGTTTTGTATACACTAAGGGAGTCTTTTGGAGTCTTTTCTTCTTCCTCCCACCATAGCTGGAAAGTGATGGGAGCCTCTGAGTACTCCTCGATGTCACCCGAGCCTGAGCTGGTGCACCCAAACCTGAGCCGGTGCACCCACAGCAGGCAAATATGGTTCATGAGGAAGGGTGGAAGTGGTCCTGGCCGCTGTTCCCAGCCACAGGCAGGGCCCCTGCTGGAAGGCAGGCAGCGTGTGTGCCATGAGGACCAGGTCCCGATCCAGTTGTTATGGTGAGTGCCTAGGAGGTAGGCTCCCGGGGGGGCAGGTGGTCTCAGGGTGTTTGCATTAGAAGCTACTAAGGTGACAATTGAGAAGTTCCTGAATTAATACCCCCCCCCACACACACACACACACACATGCACTCACATTGTCTCCACTGCCACTGCTGTAGCTCGCAAATCCTGCATGGGTTGAGAAGTTCTGGGACTGTAGATCAAGTCTGTTCTCTGCTTGGAGCCACATTGGCCAACAGCGAGCATGCTCAGACCCTGGAGGCCTGGGAGTTGTCCTTAATGGCACCTGCCAGAGTTTGATCACCTAAACCTTAATCATTGTTCCACAAATTGTACTTCCCAATCTGCTAGGAGTTTTTCTTACTTTAAGAAAGAGGAATCAGCAGTATGTTATGGGATACTCCCCACCTATTTTTCCAAACTCAGAAAACTTAAATGGTAAGATTTTCACAGAACCACACAAGACTTACCCTTAGGCATATGGATTTTCAGGTGTCCTTTCACTTATATTATCTAATTTGATCCTTACAACAACCCTTTGAGACAGTAAAAAAAAAAAAAAAAAGTACTATTATCCACACTTTATATATACAAAAATCAAGCTCAGAATAATCAAATCCTATGACAGTTTCATACAGAAGGAAAGTCTCTGTCTGCAATAGAGTTTCCCCCAAGTTACTGGTCCTGCAGTAGGTATCTAAAGAAATAGGGTTCCAGGGTCAGGTAAGTTTGGGTAACAATGCCATCCTCTTGGAAACCCTACATAAAGAAATCTGCTTAACTCAGTGTTTCCCACTGTATTTGATCATTAACCCTCCCCCTGCCCCTACTTGGTATTATCTGATTCCACAATTTCTTATAACACTTTGGGAAACACAAGTCTACAACATCACCATGAAAAAAAAATGTTATTTTAAAAAACTTTTTAAAAAAATGCATCTCTCTAACTTTGAACTATATAGAACAATTTTAGCTCTAATACACAAACTCTGAAAGTTATCCACAGGGCTGTCAGCTAACAATAATATTTCAAGATTCCTGGAGCAGAAAAAATGCATCTCTCTAACTTTGAACTATATAGAACAATTTTAGCTCTAATACACAAACTCCGAAAGTTATCCACAGGGCTGTCAGCTAACAATAATATTTCAAGATTCCTGGAGCAATATACTAGGTACTGTAGGACCTAGTCTAGGTCTTGGCCACTTACTAGCTTTGTGACTTCACTAAATTACTTAACCTCTATAAGCCACAAGTTCTCTATGTGAAAATAGTATTCTCTTAATTCCTATTTCATGGTCATTCTAGAGGTTAAATGAGCTGACTCACGTACAATACGACACAGTACCCAACATGTAGCAAGTGCTCAGAAAATATGAGGGTACTTCAAAAAGTTTATGGAAAAACATAATTAAAAGATAATACAAATATTTCCATGAACTTTTGAAGACCCCTCATACTAACTCTTATTAGTTCATGACCTCCAAGCAGATTTGCTGTTCAGAAGAGTCCAGTGGACTCTGTCTTTGGGACAGCAATGAAATGGTCTGGAATAGATGCCATCACGATTGGATTAAACTTGAGAAAGTTGCAGTTGGCTAAAGTGTCTAATCCTGTGTAGCTGGAGGAAAAAAAGTGTATCCGATTATATTAGTTTCCTATAGCTGCCATAACAATGTACCATGAAATTGGTTTAAACAACAGAAATTTATTGCCTCCCAGTTCTGGAGGCCAGAAGTGTGAGATCAGGGTGTCAGCAAGGTTGGTTCCTCCTGAGGGCTGTGAGGGAGGATGTGTTCCATGCCTCTCCCTGTTTCTTGTGGTTTGCTAGCAGTCTTTGGTGTTTCTTTGCTTGTAGATACATCACTCCAATGTTTGTTTTAACATTCATGTGACATTCTCCCCGTGTGCTAGTCTGCATCCAAATTTCCCCTTTTTTTAAGGATACCAGTCGTTGCATTAGGGCCCACCCTCCCCTAGTATGACCTCATCTTAGCTGTTTACATCTGCAATCACCCTGTTTCCAGGTAAGGTCATATATGGAGGTACAGAGGGGTTAGACTTCGACTTACTAATATTTTCGGGGCACAGTTCACTCACAACACCAATATAGTATGTCAGTCCCAATAAGAACATGCAAGAGAGATTCAGTTAAACATCCAGTTGTGAAATTTTATGTTTGCTTTTTTTTCTTAGAACTGCATTTTTTTTTAATCACCTTTATTGTGGTAAGGTTTATATACACCACAAAATGCACCCATTCTAAGTGTAGAGTTCAGTGAGTTCTGGCAAATATATACACCTGTACTACCAACACCCCAATCAAGGTATAGACCATTCCCATCATCTTAGAAAGTTCCGTCCCCAGCACCCCTTCCATACCTCAGCCCCCAGGCCATCATTGATCTGCTTTCCTGCCACTGTAGACTAGTTGTAACTGTGCCTTTTCCAGAGTTTCATGTAAACGAAATTATATGGATTATATTCTTCATGCTGGCTTTTTTGCTTGTGTCTGCTTTAAAAGTGAACTGTTAGTCCACAGGAATCTAGTATAAAAGTTTCCAATAATTATAGTCCCAGCCCTTAAATTTCTATAGCTGTTAGAGCGCAATTTTGATAGATCTTTAAAAGTAAAGAAGTTATTATTTCCTTACTGTGCCCATGGTCCTATATTAGAAACCTCATATCCTCATTAAATCCTCAGATCAGCCCTGTGAGGTAAGTATTCTTTTCCCGATTTATTAAAGAGGCAGTTTCTTAGAGCATCTTTTTTTAAGTCTTCGATTACTGCTACTTGGAAAATGGGTTGAGCTGAAAGAAATGGAGCTTTGGCCAAGATTAGCACTTAAGAATATTGGAGTACGCCCTCAGAGGCATTTTTAGTGAAGTGTCACAAGGTCATTGTAAAGATTAAATGAGCTAGTACATGTCAAGGGTTGAGTGTTGTGCCTGGTACAAAGTGCCCCAGGATGCTACCTATCATATCTCATTAGTGGACTCACAGGCTGTCACAGCCCCTCTGTGATGATCCAGGCCAGAGCTCTGCACCCTTCAGGGCCTGGATGCTCACCCAACTCCAGGGACAGGTGCACCTGTCCTCCTTCTTAGCCCGCCATCCCCCCAGCAACCCTGCATCTGAGGCTAAAATGGAAGCTTTCCTCTGAAAAGAAAAAGTTCTGCAATGAAGAGACGTGGGCACTGTGCCAGAGGAGTTCTGCTTCCTCATGTGTATGGCAGGAGAAGGGGTAAAAACTTCAGCAGCAGGCGTGTGCAGGCACACTTGAACCCAGCTCACCACACGTCCAGCCTTTAGGGAATTAAAACGAGATGCCAGCCCAACGTTGAGATATTTTAATGTCGTGCCAACTCAAAGCAGGGACTGTTCTTGCCATCTCAGTCAGTATCTCCAGTGCCAGCCAAGCTGGAGTAAAAGTTTGTAGGCAAAAATCGAAAATTTATAATCTTGAAGTTTCTTGTTTGGGACATATTAAACATTTTAAAGCTAAAGTATGGAATTGGCTGACATCTTTTAAGCAGTTACATTTATTTTTGGTTTTTTAGTTCTAATGTGTCATATTTTCTTTATCCCTTACCCTTCATATCGTTTTTGAAATACATGTGAATTAAGGTCAATTAGTGTGTGTGTCGACATCCACCTCAAACTAAATCTCTAAATTATCTTTGTATAAATCTTGAAGAGGTAGTAATTTTAGCTTAAGTGGCAATTAAAAAGCAAGAATTATACTTAATAACTTCCACGAGGGTACCTAAGGTCTGCTGTTGCAGAGTCTTAGCAAATACTGTTAGTCATCAATAATTTAGGTGGAATATCATCTCAGTTCCATTTAGTTTTACAAGGTTACACAGGCTCCAGTTCTCTCCAGGGAGGTGGCAGGGAGAAAATAGCTAGGCACATGCATGTGTTGGAGTAAGCACTATGTTTATTGGGTGCTTCTCAACTATGAGCCCTGAACAAGCTACCGAGTCTCTCTGAGCCTCAGTTTCCCTTTTTTCAGAAACAACCTCCAAGCAGCTCTTTTCTAGCCCTGAGTTCATTTGTTATTCATTATCCAAATGCTAATATGCAAATTCCATTTTAGAGCTACTAACTCAAATATGGTCCTTTGTTACGAGATTAGCACTAATTTAGTTAAGTGTATTGTCAGATTTGACACTGAAGACGTATTCATTGGAACAGGTATAGTGAATAGGCTCTCCATAGAGCTGTCTCATTAAGACTGAACTGAATTGATTTTGATGCTTTCTTACAGATTTTTAAACTAAGAGTAACAAATGGCAGAAATTGGCTCTGAATATATAGACTTTTACCTAGAGCAGCCTTAGTCCCTTTCCACAATTATTTTTTACATTTCAAGTATGTTAATTTCTTACCTCCTTCTATCTCTCTCTCTATTATCATCCAACCAAATTATATTAGTGCAATCGAATATAGCTTTAAAGAGAGAAGTGGTAATCACTGCTTAATTTGTTTAACATTTTAATATCCATATACCAAGTACATGAAATAGCATATCAAGTATATTATTAGCAGATAAAATAATTCCAGCGATGGAATTTATCTTCAGTCTTAGTTTATAAACATGGTTGAGGGGCCGGCCCGGTGGCGCACTGCTACAGTGCACCGCTTGGGAAGCGCGGCGGCGCTCCCGCCGAGGGTTTGGATCCCACATACAGACCAGTTCCCGCTCACTGGCTGAGCGAGGCGCGGGAGCAACGCCAAGGCTTGCAGTCCTGTTGCCGGTCCCCGGTCCGGTACGGGGGCAACACTGAGGGTTGCGATCCGTTGCCGGACACGGAAAAAAGACAAAAGACAAAAAAAAAAAGACTGAACTGAATTGATTTTGATGCTTTCTTACAGATTTTTAAACTAAGAGTAACAAATGGCAGAAATTGGCTCTGAATATATAGACTTTTACCTAGAGCAGCCTTAGTCCCTTTCCACAATTATTTTTTACATTTCAAGTATGTTAATTTCTTACCTCCTTCTATCTCTCTCTCTATTATCATCCAACCAAATTATATTAGTGCAATCGAATATAGCTTTAAAGAGAGAAGTGGTAATCACTGCTTAATTTGTTTAACATTTTAATATCCATATACCAAGTACATGAAATAGCATATCAAGTATATTATTAGCAGATAAAATAATTCCAGCGATGGAATTTATCTTCAGTCTTAGTTTATAAACATGGTTGAGGGGCCGGCCCGGTGGCGCACTGCTACAGTGCACCGCTTGGGAAGCGCGGCGGCACTCCCGCCGAGGGTTTGGATCCCACATACAGACCAGTTCCCGCTCACTGGCTGAGCGAGGTGCGGGGAGCAACACCGAGGGTTGCGATCCCATTGCCGGTCCCAGGCCGGTACGGGCGCGACACTGAGGGTTGCAATCCATTGCCGGTCATGGAAAAAAAAAGACAAAAAGGGAATAAATAAATAAATAAATAAATAAATAAATAAATAAATAAATAAATAAATAAATAAATAAATAAATAAATAAATAAATAAATAAATAAATAAATAAATAAATAAATAAATAAATAAATAAATAAATAAATAAATAAATAAATAAATAAATAAATAAATAAATAAATAAATAAATAAATAAATAAATAAATAAATAAATAAATAAATAAATAAATAAATAAATAAATAAATAAATAAATAAATAAATAAATAAATAAATAAATAAATAAATAAATAAATAAATAAATAAAAAAGGAAATAAATAAATAAATAAATAAATAAATAAATAAATAAATAAATAAATAAATAAACATGGTTGAGTGAATATTAATTCTTAGGTCATCGTCTCCAAATGGTGATAAATAGGCCAGAAGGTTAATTGCTGTTATTATTAACTTCATTTGATTACCTGTAGTTTAGGATTTCCATTAGAAGGCCAGCATATTTTTAGATGTAAAGATTTAGAATGTTTTTTTTAATTTGACTCAACGGAACACTTTTCCATAAAATACCGGACTGTAGTTAACATTTTAGCGTCACTTGCACACCAGAGTCTCATCTGTTGTTTATGTGTTGTACACAAGAAGTACAGAAAGGAGGTATGGTCTGTATTTCTGAGGGCACTTCCATTTACAGGGGAATTCTTTAAGCAGTGACCATCTAAGGCCATCGTTAGAGTTCGGAGTTTCTGAATACAGGGGAAAAGCAATACTTGCTAATTTAAGCCTAACAGGGAAAGTCAGGCAAATTTTTATTCACTACCTGTTTTAATTGAGATAGAAGTCATATTTAGACAGCTTTGAGAATAAAGTAAAAGCAGGAAAAATGATGTATTTACTACTTATTGTTCTTGATGGTTAGTAATATCAAAAGTTCATGAGTACGCATCATACCTTAGAAGAAAGATAGTACGCGTAAAGTTCAAGTTTCTGGATATTTGTGTAGCACTACTGCCTGTGCAGTATAAAGAATGCTGGGATGTCACAACAAGTTCAGAACCACTGGAAAACAGTGGGGATAAATAAATTAGGATGGTTTGTGAGCAACATATGTGTAGACTGGTGTTTTGTAAGTATCCCTCAAAAATATTTGTTGAGTTTTTTAAAAATACTAATTATCATTTGCAAAATTTTGAAAACCATCATTAAAAATGATAGCTTTACATTTTTTTTAGTTATATTCTGGGCACTTTTCATGATGGATTTTTCACAATAATCATAAAACACATTATTATTACCATCTTAAAGGTGGGTAAACTGAGGCACAAAGCAGGTAAACCACAAAGCAGGCACATGATGGGCTGAGGGTGGAAGCCCGGTGGTCTCTCCAGCACAATTCCACTCTGCCTCTGACACTGTGGCTTAATGTGTTAGGAATATTTTTCCGATTCAAATTTATGAAGAGTGGCTGTCAGTTTATGAGATTGTACCTTAAAATATTTTACCACATCTTGAAATGTTATCACTTTTATTAGAGCAAATGTCCACCTCAGTTATTCGTAACACTTCTAATAGTCTGTGTGCTTAAATAATGTGTAGGTACATTGTTCTATTACGTCACTTGAGGTTTTCTGCCTGTCCCAGTTACAGGTTAGGTTTTTGCTTCCCCTCCTGCTCCTGTTCTCTGTCCTGAAGTGGTTTCTAATACTTTATATGGTTATTGGAGAGAAGAAAAAAGTCTCTGCGAAGGAAGATGAAAGATGCCAGCTGTGGTGCACCCACCTTTTAGACTCCCCTCTGGAATTCCACATCAAGTCACTCAACAAATGCTTATTTATTGCCTATTGAATGCCAGGCAACACTGGGGGTATAGTGAACAAAACACACAGCACCATCCCCACAGAGCCTAAGTCTGGGTGATTTCCAAGGATAATTTGAGCCTGCGTTTCATTTGTGAAAACGCTTCCCCCTGGATGGGAAACTGGAGGAGTTTGACTCTTTTGGATCTGCAGGGACCCATGGTCAGCCCCACAGAGCTGTCTGGCTTCCTTCTTGTCATTTTTTAGACCACAGCAATACCAGCACTCCTAACATCCTGCTTCTCGGAGTGTGGAGTGGTCACCCCCCAGATTCCTCAGCCAGCACAGGTTGATTAGCTCCTTGTGGCACTGGAGTTTTTACTGTGCAGTGTGACAGCCTCTGTGTTTTTGTCTTGTAAGTTTTATGTGTTTACTTTATTTGCATTAAATCCCTATCACCTCATTAGTGTTTAATTTTTCTTTAATTGACATGTGTGCCTGTTAATACCATGAGATTGTAGAGGTTTTTTTTCTTTTTAATTGATGGGTGGGATGAGTAGCAAATCAAAAAGCATTTGAGGGCCACTGCCCTAAGGGACAAATCGCTGAGGTCACTTACTGGAAAGAGATCAGAGCACTCAATTATAGAGCTTTATAGACTTGCTTTATCATCTTCAGTACTGTTTATTCATTTTCTCCTGCATGCAAAAATAAAGTATTTCATGAAGGACTGTCAGGAGTTGATAGGAAAAATAACTGGGTGGTACTTATCCCCAATTTCGTTCTGATTGTATCTGTACACTTTCAGTTGATGCCTATGATCTTCCATTCTACTTGTTATAACCATTTATCCATGAGTTCATTTATTGGCAAACTTTCCATTGGGGCCAAGGATCCACATGCTTCTCTAAAAACTAGGCTACAGCCCCACGATCTTCAGAAGGAAGCCATACAGAGAGGAATGATTCAGATTTGTTAGCAGGATGACCACAACAAACTGCAAGACCTGGAGGACCCTGTAAACCTCTTCTAAACTTCTCTCAGGGTTACACATCAAAAGAGCCCCCCTGCAGATAGATCAAGAAAGATCCTACTATGAAATAAACAAGAGGACCTATAGGCAAGCAACAGTCATTGGCAACTGACCTCCTAATACATAAGTAGACGTGTGCTTGGGCAAACGAGGAGATAAAACTAGTCTGATTCCTTCTCCCCCAATACACACACTTTCTTCCTGTCTCTTTCTTCTCTCTCCTATATTTCCTTTTCCATCAATTTCTCTTTTGGTCTTCCTCCCACACTACTGTCCTTTTCTCTCTTCTTGCTCTTCTTCCCTGTCTTCTTGTTCCTTGGCCTCTTTTCTTGGGCTGCTCTGTTCCTTTCTTGCTTCTCTAACCCTGATCCCTTTTCTCCTCAAGTGAAACTGCATTTACCCCCTCGCGCTCCCCTCCCAGCCCCCCCATCGCTGTCTTGGCAATATGTACTGTGTCTTGTGGTAAAATAGTAAAATTAGGCTGGAGCTCTTAAGAATACCAACAGAATTCTGCTGCACCTTTTAAGCTCCCTTGAGTGGGAATGCTCCAGCCGAGTGCCCTCTGCTGCCACAGGCAAATGAAAGGCTTGTTTTTAGAGTCTGTTCCTAGTCCTGGTGGGTCAGACATCACCAGATTGCCCCAGGCAGAGACAATGCATTTGAAATGGGAGATGCAAACTTAGATCCCAGAGTATTTGCTTCCCACTTTAAATCAACTAAGTTCTTTGATGTTGGGCAACTCATCTAAATGTCACTGCCTCCATGTTGCTTCTTTGCAAAAGATAGTATTGGCCTTGCCTTCCTCCCTCTCTGCACCTTTTTGAAAAGACTTAAGGGTTATGATTGTTCATAAAGTCTTCGGAGTTCTGGGATCTCATAGATAACTACTTCACATGTGTAAGGCACTATGTGAATACAAAGTATGATTTTTTTTTTCTAATGCATTTCCATTTTTATAACAAACTTTTCTTCCCAATCAGGTTGATCTTTAAAACGTCGGTTTGTTTTGTACCCTTGTTGATTTTTATTTTAAGATATGTCTCCAAGAACACAGATGTCTCCTTTACAGTGTGAAAATTGTAAAGAATAGCTCAATGCAATGAAACAGTGGGGAGGAGGATTGCTTCACTGCTGTCTTCAGTGAATATTCGAATAACTTCTTCCAAATCTGTGCTTTCAATTCTATCTTCTCACCCGATATAAGTAAGTAAATAATACTCCAGTAAATGATACTAAGAAAAGAATCTTTCCAAAGTATACATTTGCTCATTAAGCATGTTTTTTTTTTTTTTAAGATGACCGGTAAGGGGATCTTAACCCTTGACTTGGTGTTGTCAGCACCACGCTCACCCATTGAGATAACCGGCCATCCCTATATAGGCATCGGAACCGTGGCCTTGGTGTTATTTATCAGCACCACACTCTCCCGAGTGAGTCATGGGCCGGTCTGATTAAGCACCTATTTTTATTGGCCATTTCCTCCTTCAGGCGGTCCTGAATGCAGATTAAAAGCAGTTGTGATTAAAATTTAATCTTCCCAATCAGCTGGAGAAAATAGTGTGATTGTTAAGAAATCTCTCTGAGTTGGCTCCTCTTTGCACTCATACTTTTGGAATGCCTTTCATTTCACGACCAGTTCTCCTTTTTTTCAAAGGAATTTTGAATTCTAATTCTGACCTTCTGAAATGCTAGCTTTCTTTAGATATTTGAATCTTGATGGTTTATATTTTTTAAAATCATAGAATAGTAAAAATTCAGAACTAGAAAGAGCATTATAGACCATCTGGTCCGAGTGCATATATTATAAATGGGAAAACTGAAGTGAGAGAGAGAAGAGTTTGCAAGACCACATAACTCACTGGTGACATGGCTCAGAGTAAAACTTGGTCTGGGTATTGTCACATCCTCAGGAAAACGTTTCTGAGTTTAGGAACCTCTGTCAATGTCAACACCATTAGAATGACCACAGCTAGTTCCTTCTTTAAAAAGTAATTGGGTCAAGAGTGAAAAGTATGATTCTTGTACTGTGGAAATACTAAATATAAGTATGTCTTATTTAAAAATAATATGCCCTGGATTCATTAAATCAAGAGAAGGCCGGCCCGTGGCTCACTTGGGAGAATGTGGTGTTGATAACACCAAGGCCACGGGTTTGGATCCCTATATAGGGATGGCCGGTTAGCTCACTGGGGAGAGTATGGTGCTGACAACACCAAGTCACGGGTTAAGACCCCCTTACCGGTCATCTTTTTAAAAAAAAAAACCAAGACAGGCATATTCTTTGCTGTGTACTAAAGTGTGGTTTGCCTTTAAAGTGATTCACTTAAGAGCATCCATAAGTGGCTTCCAGAGCATTAAAAGCATAACTTGATTTAAAAATTTTCATTTACATGGGTCTGTCATCATCAGGAATTCCCTGTGCATATAGTCAGTTCTCAAATTAAACTCTCAACTCCCTGAGATGTTCACTTCCATAGTCTCCTAGCCTAGCACCCATTAGAGGAACCAGCCAGCATTTTCTAAATCAATGAACAAATGAGCAAATGAACTTTTTATGAACACATCTATTATATAAAGTAGAGTAAGCCATGTATTTATGAACCTGAGTGTCTTAATTTTTTATTTCTGCAAAAATGTCAAGCAGGGCCGGCCCGGTGGCACACTGGAGAGTGCGCCACTTGGGAGCTTGGTGGCGCTCCTGCCGAGGGTTCGGATCCCATGTGGAGACCAGTTCCCGCTCACTGGCTGAGCGCGGTGTGGGCACAACACCGAGGGTTGCGATTCCGTTGCCGGTCCTCGGTACGGGCGCGACACCGAGGGTTGCAATCCCGTTACCGGTCAGTAAAAAAGACAAAAAGGAAAAAAAAAATGTCAAGCAAATCAGCATCTAAGAATCTAACAGGAGGTTCCCAGAGACCCAGTTAAGGTTAGAAGGAAGACATTTAGCTTTCGACACTCTGCTGGACGAGGAATCTTTGTGACGCCATTCAAGAAGTCAGTAAGATAAGTTTATTGTCTATTTAGAGGCAGATGTGTCCTATAGTCAACGCTTAGAACTAGGAGTTGGGAGAGCAAATAAAACGCCAATTCTCTGTCTTGGGGAAATAACGAGTCTGTGGTAGGGGGAGGTGTCCACTTCCTGGGACAGCTGGCTCCTGCCTTCTCCATGACCACAGACTGTCTGTCCTTCTTACCCGCCTGCCAGTGATGTTCATTCCCAAACAGGCCAGGTGAAAGAATGCAGAGGGAACCAACAAGGCAAATCTGTCCCTTCTCCTGGGAATGCCGGAGAATGTGTAGCCTAGCAATAGGAGAGGAGCAACCTTATCTTGGTACACAGTGGCCAGCATGTAAAATAGCACAGTAAATTCATTACTAGATAATTATAGGCTAAGCCACTTGACCTCGGAATCAACTTCCTTCTCTGTGAAGTGGTAGTAATACTTAACATGTTGCAGAGGTTCCTGATTTCAGGCTCGAAGCCCCTCTGTGAGTGTTAGCTGTTATTTCATGGCCATTTACATCTTCCTTCCAGGAGAGCTTCTGGAAGCGCAGGAGGTACACATGGACAGCTTTCAGCAGCTTGCTCTTGCTGGGTTTTAGATCAGGGAATGGAGGGATCTGGGAAGAGGGGACAGATGACCAGATAGGACCCAATAGGGTAGAAACCATAGGCTCCTGTCCCTTTCTTTCAGGATCAAACTAAGTAGTCTTCGGTGTCTGCTGAATATGAGCTTACCATGGCTTGAGGCCCATTTAATTTTCTGTTCGGCACATTTCCTTTCTGGCAAGAAAATAAAGGGAAGGAAGGCATCATCCCTAAGTTTAGTTCCATTTCTGTATTTCTTCATTCAGTCCTTTTAAAAATGTCAAAAAAAAAAAAAAAAATCCCTATTATGAAGGTAAAACATAGCAGCATGCCAAGAATATGTACTAATTGATTTAATTGGGCAATATAGTGCTGTTGTTTTATTTTTTTAAATAGCATTTTTTAAATTTTAAAAGTAATAAATGTTCAAATTCATACAGCATAAAAGAATATAAACAAAACAAAAAATTACCTATAACATCATCAGCCAGTCCCAACCCCTGCTAATATTTTGGTGCATTTAATTCCAGAATTTCTCATTGTACATACACAAATTTTTGCAAAAATGATCTTTTTCTATAAAACTGTTATTACTGAGCCTGCTCTGTCACTCTAATGGTACATTTTAATTTTTATAAAAATTAATAATGTCCACAATTGAGCTGTAGTATGTATTTAAAGATACTCCATGGTGTTTTAAGTACATTTAAATACATCTAAGAAGTTAAAAATTAATTCAACTATAATAAACATAGCAAAATTCTATCAAAATGTTCTTTTTCTCAAGTTCCTTTTCCTTTTGAAAAAAAAGCAGAGTAATGTCGGCAAAGAGTCATTCTTTTCATAGCCCCAGCTTGGTAATCTAATAAGGAAGCTTCTCAGATACATATTTCATTATGAAAAAGAAAGAACCAAAAAGGCATGTTGAGGGCACTCACTCCGTATGTGGCAGAGAAGCTGTGCTCTGAGATAAATAACAGTAGTAACCCCGCGTCCTGGCCCACAGCAAGGGAAGTAATATTTTACTACTACAGATTAGGAAAGAATTGCAGATTAATTTAACACAGTTGCTGGTCATTTTGGAACAACTTGGAGGCACCCCCTTAAAATTTTTTTTTTATTCTGTGAAATTAAGACTTTTATCTGAAAAAGAAAAATCAACATAGCTCTGGTGCCATTTCATTTTATGAACCTACTGTGATGATTTTATTCTCTACCTCCTTTTATAAACTTCATCCAAAGCACATAGTTAGCATCTCGTTACGTTCTGCCCTGTTTTCTTTTTACTTATCTATATCCCACCATGTATCAATGTAAAACACTGTCTTTTTCATGAACCTTGTCTCCTCAACTACATAGAAAGTTCCATGTACTTCTTACTAGGTTCTTAGGAGGCTCCTCTGTACGTCTTGTTTACTAGTTTGTCAAATTTCATTGTTGTGTGTACAGAAGGAAACAAAGAAACTTCATTTGTCCCTCTGTAGCCAAGCACTGTGACTTCTTCACGAACACTGTCTCACCTGCTGCCATCTTTACCTTTCTGTAGGGTAGGAAGATTTATCCTCATTTTGGAGATGAGGAAACTGGAGTCAGAAGGGTTTGGTAACCTCCAAGATCACACAAACGGTGAGGCTGAGTTCAACACCAGGTCTTCAGATTCCACATCATTGCTCTTTCTCCTGCACCCTTAGAATGCTCTGTATATGTAACTTTTCCAGCTATATGAAGTTTTGAAAATTGTCTTAACTTAAAAATGTTTTTCTTTACTATGTTTGGATGGAAATCTGTCTTCAATATATTATATACTTTCCAATCTAAGTCTGGGGTTTGATTTTTGGGTTACTTAATTTTGGTTGGTTTTGGTAATTAGTTACTACCCTATGAGCTAGAAGACCAGTAACCACACTACTTACTGTGTGTGAATTAAGAGTAAATAAGCCCCCAGTTAGACTGGCCTTTATTAAAAAGACAGAGAGTAACAAACGCTGGCGAGGATGTGGGGAAAGGGGAACTCTTCTGCACTGCTGGTGGGACTGTAAATTAGCACAGCCATTATGGAAAACAATGTGGAGGTTTCTCAGACAACTACAGATAGCACTACCATATGATCCAGCAATCCCACTGCTGGGTATATATCGAAAGGAATGGAAATCCTGTCGACAGGATACCTATACTCCCATGTTCATTGCACCTCTATTAAAAATAGCCAAAATATGGAACCAACCTAAATGTCCATCAACAGATGACTGGATAAGGAAAACGTGGTATATATATACACCATGGAATACTACTCAGCCATAAAAAAGAATGAAATTCTTCCATTTGCAGTAACGTGGATGAGTCTGGAGAAAATTATGTTAAGTGAAATAAGCCAGGAAAAGAGACAGAAATACCACTTGTTCTCACTCATGGCTGCTAGGAATGAAAGGAGGGAGGAAGGAAGGGAGGGGGGAGAGAAGGAAGGAATGAAGGAAGGAAAGAAAGAAAAGATCACAATAATACGTTGAACTTTCAGAAGGAGAGAACAAACTTTAGGAAGCTAGCAATTGTTGGGGAGGGGGAGAGAGGGGTTGCGAAGTGATAGGTCGGGCAAAGGGCGTAAAGAAATATCACAATTTGTAACAATGAATATGCTAATAATAAATTTTTTTTTAAGTAAATAAACTGTATGAATTTGAAGGGGGCTGAGAGTAGAGTGAATGGAAGTCTTGGCATCAATTTTGGATGTTCAGCAGACTTTTTGGCCTGATTCTTTGCTGTTTTGCAAATGGTTGAGAGTGACAGAAACTGACTTTTAAATAAATTATGTATATAGTATAGTACTCATCTGTTTTGAAGCACTCTGGGGCTTTTTTTTTTTTTTTTTTAATTCATGTGAAACTATCAGAAAAGATCTGGGGCTTTTTTTTTTTTTTTTTTAATTCATGTGAAACTATCAGAAAAGATTTTTTTCTCTCTCTCCAAGCTCATTCTGATACTTACTAAAAGCCAGTAGAGACCATAGAGCTTGGTGCATGATAGGTGTCCAATAAATAGTACTTGAATGAATGAAGAAACAGATGAGGCCTCTTTCAGAATACATTGGCAAAGGGTGGAGAGTCTTGCTGTACAATTAAGTGATTATGGTCAGTAAAGTAATGTTTTTCTAGAGGAACCATTATTGAGAGCCTGATAGGATTGTGTCATTCCTGAAATAACACTGTCAAGGCAACCACAAATTTCCATTCTAGGAAGCAGGGTCTTTGCCTAAGATACTTTGATTACAGTTTGCATGCCGTAAATGATTGTCAGACTGTCAGAATTAATCAGAACACTCCCTTCTCCAGGCATGCCATATGATATACTTTTGTGTGTGTGTGTATGTATGAGAGAGAGAGACCGCGAGAGGGAGAGAAACAGAAATACATGTATTCTATTTATTTATTTATTTGTTTGTTTGTTTATTGGCATTTTTCTGTGTTTTGTTTTTTCTTTTTTTTTATTGTAAC
>NW_007728663.1:136917-142307 GCF_000696425.1 Galeopterus variegatus | reverse complement strand
TCAGCCTCACGGGGTATCTACTGTTAAAGTGAGGGCATTGGTTGGGAAAAAATGGGATCCCGCAAGTTGGGATGGGGACGTGTGGGAAGACCCTGATGAGGCTGGGGACGTGGAACCCCTAAAATGCATTGAGTCCTGTTTGCCAGAAATGAACTCCCCACCCCCATCCCCAGTGACAATAGCTTTTCCACCTCTGCCTGAGGTGATTAACTCCGCATGGACTAAGGACACAGTAATGGCTTCCCCTGAGGCAGTCATTGAGCATGACAATGCTGATTCTCCTCAGGACCCGCCCCCACCCCCATCTTTGATTCTAGACCTATAACAAGAGTCAAGGCCCCAGCAGGCCCTTAAAGGTGAGGTACAAAGTGTGACCCATGGGGAGGTGCATTACACTCCAAAAGAACTAAATGAGTTTTCTCCTTCATACAAGCAGAACCCGGGAGAATATGTATAGGAATGGATATTAAGGGTGTGGGATAATGATGGAAGGAACTTAAAATTGGATCAGGCCAAATTTATTGATATGGACCCACTAAGCAGAGATTCTGCATTTAACATTGCAGCTTGGGAAGCTAAAAAAGGTGCTGTTTGGTTGGTTGGTTGTTTGGCTGAAATATGGATCAGAAAATGGCCCACTGTGAGTGAGTTAGAAATGCCTGATCTCTCTTGTTTAACTGTAGACAAAGGGATTCAAAGGCTTAGGGAGACTGGAGTGGTAGAGTGGATTTGTCACATAAAACCTACTCACCCACACGGAGAGGGTCCAGAAGACATACCTTTTACTGATACCTTGAGAAATAGATTTGTGAGGGGAGCCGCAGCATCCCTGAAGAGCTCTGTGATTGCTCTTCTCTGTAGACCAGACCTTACAGTGGGAACCACAGTCAGGCAATTGGAACACTTAAATGCAATGGGACTGGGCCAGCCTGTGGCTCACTTGGGAGAGTGCGGTGCTGATAACACCAAGGCCGCGGTTCGGATCCTATATAGGGATGGCCGGTTAGCTCACTTGGGAGAGCGTGGTGCTGACAACACCAAGTTAAGGGTTAAGATCCCATTACTGGTCATCTTTTAAAAAATAAATAAATAAATAAAAATAAAAATAAATAAATGCAATCGGACTAATTGGATCCTAGGGTGGCAGGGACCAAATGGCAGCACTCAGCTGACAAAGGCAAGGTGGGCGTAGTTACCATAATGGACAGCAGAGGCAAAGCAATAATCAGAACAGTCTGACTCGTGTAGAACAATGGCATTGGTTAGTTAATCATGGTGTTCCTATAAGTCAAATAGACAGGAAGCCTACTAAATTCTTACTTGATCTGTATAAGCAGAAAACTTTTAGGTCAAGTGAACAGAAGTCTAACTCAAATCATAAAAACAGAGTCAAGGCCCCTCAGTCAGTTCCCAGATTTGAGCCAGTTTACACACCCAGAACCCCTTGAATGAAGGGGTGGCTGAGTTCCCTTGAGGAAAGACCCCGGTACACTACCAAAAAATTTATACTATTATTCTTTCTCCCATCCTTCCCCAAGGAGATGAACACCCTTTTACCAGAGTGTGCACTGGGGAAAGGGAAATAATCAGACCTTTTGGGGACCACTGGACATTGGATCTGAACTGACACTGATTCCAGGAGACCCAGAATGTCACAGTGGCCCTCCAGTTACAATAGGGGCTGCTGGTTAGCTCAATTGGTTAGAGAGTGATGCTGATAACATTAAATCCAGGTTGAAATTTATGGAACATTTATGATCTGTATTAAATTTTTTCACTGTTCTATTGAATTTTATGAAATAAAATATCAAATAATATAAGTTTTTTACTTTTGACATGCTTTTCCGGAGGTATCACTAAGAAGCCTGTTTCTTTCCCTGGTGCAAGAGGGAATATAGTCCACCTTGACAGAGAAACATGACATAAGACAGGGATGAACATTCTTAACAAATAAAGTCATTAAAACTTTCAATTTAAACTTCAGCTCATGTGTTGAGGGCAGTGCCCCCAGGGCTCTTGTTTGAACAGCACACAGCAAGGTTAGATTTAGGAGGCAAATTTTTCATTAGCTTCTTTTGAAAGATGCCCGAAGTCAACTCCCTTAAAGGATACTACTACCAAAAAATCACTGCTACCCTATTGGGCAGGTTAGATGGATGATTAAGCTACAAGGAAGCAGCAAACTGAAAGCAGCTGGGAAATGGAAATTTTAAAGATAAACTGATCAACATACCTGGAAAAGCTGTGCAGGATAGATAGGGGAAAAGGAAGAATTAGAAATAAAATTCCAGAGGGCTGTTTCATGTCAGAGTATCTTAGATTTGGTGAATCCTGTGAAAGGAAATAATACACACCTTTTTGGCTTTTGAAAAAGGTAATTTCACAGAAATTTAAGTGAGTTTTGGAACAGTAAAGCGTTCTGATTGGAGGAGTTTTTCTCAAGATGATTTTTAGTTTATTTTCTCTTTATTTAAGTAGAACTTAACAGTAAAGTAGCTAAATCTTAAGTGCACATATGGATACAGCTGTATAACCTCCCATATGAAGACGTAGAATGTTTTACAGTACAGAGCTGTACCTTGTAGAGCTCTCCAGAGGCTCAAGCTTGCCCCCCCTCCACTCAGCGCCCCCCAGAGGTGGCCAGAGGTGTCACAGTTGTTTTGCCTGTCTGTCACTTCAAATAAATGGAAGCATATGCTACATCCTCTATTGTGTCTGGCCTCTTTTCTCCAGTGCTGTATCAAGTCTATGGACGTCAGTCTTTTCATTCACAACATCAGTAAAGAAGGGGAAAATGCTGTAGGCAGGGGAGAGGGAAATGAGCATGTTGTGGGGTCATAAGCCATTTGTATTCAACTTTAAAATACCCCTGCATCTCCATCACATGAGTGACAAGTTCACATTTGTCATGATTTGGGCTTCCAAATGTTAAGAAAAATTCAAGCAGAGTTTGCTGTGCCATCATATGATAGCCACTAGCCACAGGTGGTTATCTAAATTAAAATTTAAATTAATGAGAATAAATTCAAATTAAAAATCTAGTTCCTCGGTCACACTTGGCCACGTTTCAAATGCTCGAGTGGCCGCATGTGGCTAGTGGCTACCATAGTGAGCAGTGCAGCTGGGGAACATTTCCATTATTGCAGAAAGTTCTACTGGACAGCGCTGCTTAGAAGGCTGCCTTGACGGAGGTTCCCTACCTCTCCCTCTTGCTCTTCTCCAGATATGAGGAGGGTGTGGTGGGTTTTTCTTACTTTTTCATAGTAAATTATCATTTGATTCTGTGGCTCTAGGACCATCATCATACAGGTTTCTGTTTCCTGCATTATCCCTCTACCTTGGGGGAAAAAAAATAAGTGGTTGAATTCTCAAAATATACTGAACTTTTAATATCTAGAATGTACCGTGCACTGTCCCAATTTGGGGCCTGGGCAATAGTGCTTGGAACCCTCCTTCCTGCATCCCAGCATTTGTTAACTTCTCATGCATTAGATCTCAGCTTAGACTGTCTCCAGGGACCCTTCACCTTCCCTCCTCCCAGCCCCCAAGCTTCGGTTAAGTGTCCCCATTAAGCTACCTAAATAACCTGGCCTTCCATGGCCCTAACGGTAGTTGCTTGTTTCATGGTCTCTTTCTCACTGAACAAGCCTAGCAAGGCCAGAGACCAGTCTGTCTTGCTCGCTGTTGTCCATCCACCAAGTATACCAGTGCCTGGTACAGTGCCTGGTACTAGGAGAGACTAGTAAATGTTGTGGAAGGAAGGAACAATGGACTCACAAGGAAGGGGCAGTAACAAGTGGCTTAATGTTAGGGCAGGGTCCCTCTCCCCTAGGTGAGGGTTCTGTTCCTAAAGGGGCTTTGTCAGAGCAGCTTTCCACCTGACCTGCTCTCAGAGCACACATCAGTGCTCTCACTGATTCTTCCATAGCCGTGATGGCACCTCCAGGTCATTGGCACTCTTTCTGGTTAAAGTTTATGGTTTACTTTTCTTCAGAAGTAATGCTGGAAGACATCTGCAAACCAAGATGAGGATGGGTGAGTGATTAAAGGGAAGGACAGATGGGAAAGTAGAGTTGATGAATGGTGATGAGGTGATGGAAAATCCTGCTACACCTTTCAGTGAACATCACAGGCCATCGGGACATCACAGGCCAAGTCCCACCAAGCCAAACGACCTCACAGGGAGGCAGCCGTAGAACAGGAAGGGTACCAGCATAGGTAACAGTAATCCCAACTCAAACTAGCTTTTAAAGTAAATGTATTTTCCCAAGTAACAGGAAATCTAGACGTAGGAGGCACAGAGATGGTTGATTGGATGTCTCAGCAATGTCAGGGAAAACCTGGGTTCTTCCCAACTCTCAGCTCTGCCTCCCTGGCTGTAGAGAGATGGCAGCTGCAGGTATGGGCATCCCATCCAGGACCTCAATGTCCAGATAAAGGTGAGAAAGCCTCAGCTCCAGACACTGCAAAGGGAGAAGGTTGCCACGACTATGTTAGATGAAGCATCTGGAGTAGACGGTAGATACTGACTGTCAGCTCCAGTGTCCATTACAAGTGCCAAGACCTCCCAGCCCCAGCCCATGGATTTTAAAAGTTCTTTCACTTTGTACCAATACAGAAAATACTGTGTGAAAACCGATAACTCTGTTAGCTAATATCAGTCAATGCCTTAGAAATGACCATAACTAAGGGGACACGTACAGAACAGAGAAAGCGTCCAAGATGGGAGAGAGCCTGGGAGGAGAACCAGGGGGCTCACCAAAGACCAAGTCTAATCCTTACTCTTAAATTTTAATCCCCACTACCTTACCTCCAGCTGAAGAAACTCTGGTTTAATTTTAAATTTACCAATATGCGTACATTTATGACTTAACAATGTAAATGGTATATGTTCAGAGAGATGTGGAATCCTTCAACTGATCAGTTTTGCTTTAACTTTTTTCTCCGTCTGTGTAGACCTTGCAGTGTTAGAGCTGTGCTGAATGAGGTCACAGTCTAATGACAATATTAACCCTGCAAATCTGTTCATTTTTGCCTGAGCACCCTCAGGCAGGATATAGAATGTGTCCAATTGAAAAACTATTACAGATTCTGCGGTGCTGTGATGGGCCGAATCGTAACAGGGAGGGAGGGGTGTGTGTGTGTCTACGTCTATAGCCAGGAAACGATTTTCTAAAAGGAAGTCAGAAGTCTCTTGGTGCTGTGATGGGCCGAATCGTAACAGGGAGGGAGGGGTGTGTGTGTGTGTCTACGTCTATAGCCAGGAAACGATTTTCTAAAAGGAAGTCAGAAGTCTCTTAAAAGTGGAGGTTGGGGCCGGCCCGGTGGCGCACTGGATAGTGCGCCGCTTGGGAAGCGCGGCGGCACTCCCGTCCGAGGGTTCGGATCCC
>NW_007728663.1:126247-135917 GCF_000696425.1 Galeopterus variegatus | reverse complement strand
TGCAGACCGGTTCCCGCTCACTGGCTGAGCGAGGCGCGGGAGCAGCGCCGAGGGTTGCAATCCCGTTGCCGGTCCCCGGTCCGGTACGGGGGCAACACTGAGGGTTGCGATCCGTTGCCGGACACGGAAAAAGACAAAAGACAAAAAAAAAAAAAAAGGGGAGGGTGTATGATTGCATTTTTAAAGAAAAAATGTGTTTTCTCTCACCCAAATTTTAAAATGCTACTTTTAGTGTTTCTGAACCTTAGCTGTTTTATATTATCTACCAACGGTGTCTTTGTTTTTTAGTATTTTTCCCCTACCCAATACCTCTTTAACTCCTTTGCTTTGTGTGTTACAAACATTCTTTTGTGGTTTTAATATCTATTTTGCATTTTTAAAAATATGCAGAAACATATAAAGGGTAATACAGGAACACCCTTGAGCCCACCGCCCAATTTAAGAATTAAAACATGAACTCTTTTTCTGTGACTGTTGCTGGGCTCTCTTTAATTCAGCATGTAGAAAACACAACACAGATGGTAAACATTTTGTGTAAAGGCCCATTCACCACACCATTCATAGTAGATGTGGAGTTTCAGAAAGCGTGTGCATTCACGGTCTTGCTTGGACATGTGGTTAATGCTAAGTAGTCTCACAGTTGTGCCCCAGGTAACTCCTAAAGCTGTTCCAGATCATAAAATCTATGATGTTTTGCAAATTTATATTTCATCATGCTGTGTTTTGTGCACAAAAACTAGATGACTTCCCCTTTGTAATCTCCATCAAAGGCATGTTTCAAAAGCCCTTTAGTAAGCCTGTCACTGGCTTACCACACATTGCTTGCGTGTTCGAGAACAATCTCATGCTAAATCTGAGTGTGCGAGTGTCGTCAGTCTTACAGAATTCATATGTAAGTGCTATTCTAGCTTATTCCTCAACGGCAGACTCTAAATTTAATTTGACCCCTTCATTGAGTGCCAGAGACCTGACTTGACTTGTCTGTGGTTCGGGCTCTAATTTAAAAGCAATCAACCATGTTGGCATAGTGTTTGAAATATTTATATTGTATCCATGGAAAGGATGTGATATTTTATTTTCTCAAGAGGACAGTTTCTTGAGAATACTCTTGCTGCCACCGTGTGATAGGCTCATTCCGATCTCTCTGCTCACGTCGTGCCTTTGCTTGTGTGACCCAGCAGGGCTGCGTCAGCTGCCGCCTCGGTTCCACTTTGGGAACTTGATTTCTTCAAGAAGTCAGGCAGACAGCAGAGCAGCTTGCCTGTGGTACACAAGCACATATTTGTCACTTGAGGATATATTCTTTTCACAGAGTCCCCAGCCCCATAGTCTTGTAGGGAGAGAAACAGGGAACAGTAGGTGGAATATAGGTTGTTGGGGTTTTTTAAAATCTATTGGCTGATAAACCTGTGGTGCAATTTCTCAAGGTTGCTTTAAGTATATGAGCTGAGGGCTAGCGCAGTTATGCCCTCTTTTTCCTTACTCAAAAAATAGAAATTTTCCCATACTGGCCAGCCGCCAAAAAATAAATAAATTTTAAGAAAACATTTTGTAGAACACAAATGCCAGAGGTCTGTTTTTATTCCAAGTGCATAGCAATGAGGAAGTTTTCAAAGAGAAGGATAAATCATACATATTTTATTTAGATGCATATTGTTTTAAGTGTTGATTGTCTTTCCATCTGGAATGAATAGAATTTTTCCACATGCCATTTACCAATCATTAAATGTGAGAATTTGTTAGTGTAATAAACCTTCGCAGTCCTCAGAATTATTTGAAATGAACATTAGTTCAGCTCCTTGATTCTGAGCATGTGAAGTGTTGCTTTTCTTTGTCACAGAATTTGTTTTTCTAGTATTCTTTATAACAAAAGTGAGAGCTTGCCGATTTTCCAGATTTTATTGTGGAATGAATATCAGCCTTAGTCACTGGTGTATGCTTTATGATATATGTATTTCCTTTCTTTCCACAGAAAAGAGAAAAAATGTCTAAACTTGCTTATCTCTCTGTAGGACAGTCGGCCCAATATGTCAAGACCTCTGATCACTAGATCCCCTGCATCTCCACTGAACAACCAAGGCATTCCTACTCCAGCACAGCTCACAAAATCCAATGCGCCCGTCCACATTGACGTGGGCGGCCACATGTACACCAGCAGCCTGGCTACCCTCACCAAATACCCCGAATCAAGGTAATTTGAAAAACTGAAAAGTCACACTCGGGAGTGCATGTATTTAATGATCTAACTGTTTTCCTTTGACCAGCATAGCAGCGTGGCCTCACCAAGGCTGGGGTTGGGACACAGAAGTGCCCTGAGGGCCACGCTGCTGCAGAGGCTGCTCTTGACATGGCTGTGTATCTTCTCCGAGTCAGGATTTGACCCACAGCTTAGTGGAGTACATGTAAAAATGTCATGCAAGAATGGAGTCCTATGATATTTTGCTCTACAGCATTCTTCATAATTCTCAGTAAAGTACAAAAAGGATGATAATTTCTCCCCCTACCTTTCTTCTGTCTTCTTCTTCTGAAACATACTTTCTTATGCATTCTGATAATTTTATAGGCAATTACTTGATGCATCATCTTGTGAACTGGAAAGAAAAGAGAGACTCTTACCAGTGAGGCATTATATTTAGAACAGTATACCAAAGTCCAGAAGGCCAAGATAGTCTTGTTTAAAAAAAAAATCAAGGAGCATGGAACTTATGAGACAGCTCAAGGCAGATAACCAAATATATAAATTGTATGAAAAGAGAGAGTGGTTTACAAACAAGCAGTATCCATTTATGTTTATGAGTTATCTCCACCCTACCCCATCTCTAAGGGAGTTCCAAAGAAGTCATTTCCTTGCACCCCGGGACAACTTTCCTGGCCCTGCCCCAGATTCAGGGGCTATGTTCAGATCTGTAAGGGAATTTATCTTCACCAGCTCTGCTGCTGGATAGTGGAGTAGGCCTGCGCTCATGCGGGCTAATGTCAGGAAAAGGGGGTTGTTCTGCTTGTTTCTGCTCATAGGAAATGGAGACACTGCCTGGGCTTCAGAAGGGCACCAATTGCATTTTTCAGAACGTCTTACAAAGTGACAGATAGAGAGCTTACAGCCTAAGTAGATAGCCCTGACATAAAAATCACTGTCATCTTGAAAACTACATAAAGACTGGGGTTTTGTTGTTTTTTTAAATCTCACTCTATTACCTGACATTGTATGAAAGAATGTGAAGTTTGGGAAGAAGATAGATAAAATATTTTCTCTCTTGATTTCCAGATTTTATTCCAATCAAAATGAAATGATTAAGAAAAATACATTTCCATTTGTTCAGTTATCAAAACTATATATTTTTAAGTGATAGGATCATATCAGTCAGCTATTGGTATTATTTACTGAGTCCCCACCTGCCCTAAGTGCATTGTAATAGGTCCTTCAAAGTCATATTACAGTAATGGCTGTATCTTTCTTATAATTAGTGTTCTTCAAAAAAATACCTATTTCCATTCCTTGTAATTTTCTGCTAATATCAACATCAACAACAGAAAATCACTTCTGCCACTTCATATGAACACTTAATTCTAGGAGTCAAGTCACAAAACGTATGAGTCAAAAAGCAAATCCTCAACTATAGCAAAATTCCCTGGTCAGGTCTGGTGGCCTTTGGCTTTTGTTTGCATTTTAAACTGATACAGGAGGGAAGTTACTAATAACACCATTTGTCTGTGACTTAAGCAATAGGTGTTCTTGTAGTGTTTGTTGCAACTGGATGGGTCTCTTTCCACTCACTAATCTCCCCCAAGGGTTTGGCCCTTTGGAAGCTCCCTGGTGTCACTTGGCCTGTTGGCACTGGTAGAAGACAGAGTGTTAGAGGCTCTGTTTATTTATTCAGTTCTTGTCTCAAATAATTTGCCACTTTCATCATTTCGGTGCTGCATATTATTAGGTAAAGACCTCAAGTAGTGTCTCATTTGGGGATTTTTTCCTGTCCATCTTTCCCTGGGTATTCCCGAGAATCTGCTTCTTGTCCCTTATTATTTACACCCTGAGACGTGCATCAATAGTGTCTCATTTGGGGATTTTTTTCCTGTCCATCTTTTCCTGGGTATTCCCGAGAATCTGCTTCTTGTCCCTTATTATTTACACCCTGAGACGTGCATCATAGATCTTGTCCCTCTCCATACCTGTGCTATCTTGTACAGCAGCCAGTAGCCACACGTAGCTAGCTATTGAGCACTTTAATGTCGCTGGTCCAAAGTGAAATGTCCTTTAAGTGTAAACAATAAACTGGATTTTAAAGACTTAGTACCAAAAAAAAAAGTAATGTAAAATATCTCAAAATTTTTATGTTGATTTCATGTTGGAATGATACTATATTGAGTTAAATAAAATATATTGTTAAAATTAATTTTACTTGTTTCCTTTTACTTTTTTAATGTGGCTACTAGAAAATATAAAACTACACGTGCTTCACTTTTTATTTTATTGAACAGTGTTGAACTATGAACAGATGTTTTGTAAAAATATATAATTAAGCCTCCCCCTCCCCTCCCCTGTTACTTGTATACATCAAAAATTGAACTTCTCTTTCACCAACATAATTAGAAAAGATAGGATTGTTCATCTTCCTTTCCAAATATTTCCCTATGCTTTCTGTCACTAGTGAGCCACAGTGTCACTGGAGCAACAGCAAAAATAACTGTGATTCATTAGTTCTAGGTTTGGGTGCTGTCTCTGCTGTTTACCCAACAGTTGTTAGGCCGTGGACAGGCCCAATTGCTGAACGCCTGTCTTCTCTCTTGTAAAATAGGCACAAATATGTCTTCTTGCAAGGTTATTGGGAGGATTAAATGCAGTTGTGAAAGCCCACATGGCCCTGTGCCCGACACATAGTATTGCCTTTATACTTAAACTTTTGCCAAACTCAGCAATTGTTTCTTTTCAGACTGCCTTCCAGATTCCAAATGCATCCCATCCCTTCCTTCCCAAGGCCATGGAAACAACCTTGCATCTGGGTTCTCTCCTGGATTGCACAGTCTCAGGGGACCCCTTGCTTGCTGCTCCTTCCAATTTTGGGGAAAATCTCTTGCATATAATGAACACTTTGGGGATAAATTCTAGAACATTTGGTTGCCCATGATCGTGGAATTACAAATAACTCCAATTCTGGTTCTCTAGAGTCTAGGGTGCTGTCAACCATTCTTACCTTATGGAACTATTCCCTGCCCACCCCCTTAGTGCTTTCCATTCCTCTCTCACCTGCCTCTTCCTTAATGTAGCGCAGAGGGGAGAAGGGCTTTTTCTAGGATTTCAAGCGGAGACTTGTAGTTTAAAAGTACTGATTTGTATGTAACAGGTGACCTTAAAAGATGTAATATCTTTCTACAATTTCAAAGGTTCTGCAAAGAACCTTTACTCCATTATGAAGTATTATAGATGATTTTTTATTCTATCTCTATTTAACCTGCCCTCTTGGCTAAAGACCACCCTTAGAACATTGTCCCCGGAAAGTAGTATGATGGACAGCTGAACATTTGAGGCACCTGGGAAGCATTAAAAAGCCATGTGAGGCCCTGCCCCAGACCAATAAAATGGGGACCACTGTGATTTTTCTAAGAGGTCCTGATTTTCACCATCTGGCTTTGAATAACACCAAAGATGCATGGTCCTTCCAAAAGAATATATATTCCTCTTCAATGAATGTTTCATGCTATATCATTATGGTCATTTCACCAGAAGAAAATACCTTCCAACTTTGTTTCTTTAATTACTGAAGTTACCAGTGGTTCCACTGTGTCTGTGCCCATGTGCATTTTTTTTGGCAGTACTGACTCAGTAAACTAGTTGATTTTTACATCTCACAAGGTTAATCACTCACATTGTTACTCACTTTCATCATTAGGCGTTTTTTTTAGCAAAAGGAACCTAAGTTTTCAAATTAACTAAAGCATTCCATACATTAGTAATATACTCTGTCTTAACCAATGTTTGCATAAAACAGTTCTTTGGAGGTGTTTACGAGACAGAGGCTAATGTACGCCATCTTGGTGATGAACACTGATTTCTTTTAGAGGATCCTAAGAGTCCCCAATTCTGATTGATGTTTTGAATTGTAATCCCCAAGAAAAATACCTGGTTCAGATCTGCAATAATTTTACATCAAATAAGTTAAAAAAAAAAAAAAAAAAAAAGACCATCAGCCTCATAGAAAAAAAAAAAAAGGAAAAGATTAGAACAAGCGATTCTATTCCCAGAGGAAACCTGAATGACAACGTCCGCACTTGCTGGTGATCAGGAAAAGGCAAATTAGAAGACAAGTGAACAATTTATGCCCATTGAATTAGTAAATATTTGGAAGTCTGGTAATATAAGTATTGATGAAAATATAGAATTTAAATCAATACATGCACTTAGATAAAGAAGACAGAACATTTTATTTATTATTTTGTTAGCTTGATTTATAGCTTGTAGATATCTAGACATGTGGAACGCAGACCCCCACTTGTACTCTTGCACTAGGCCTCACAAATTTTAAGGGCAGATCCGATTACATCTGATTCAGAAATCCAAGGCACCCTTTGTTAACATCATCGATAATAAAAAATTTTGGTATCTAAATGATTTGTCATAACTAATTAAGATTGGTACCAAATTAATGGCCTCTTTAAGATCTACTGTTGACACTAAAATATCTTTTTAGCCACGTGTGTGATATTAAAAATACATTCAATTTAAAAGAAGATACAAGTCTGAGTTCAAAGTCAAGTCTAACCTCTAAGAAAAACAATCTTAATAGCAGCCGTATTGATGGGTATTCAGATGTGGACTTTTTAAAACCAGGATGTGTGCTGATATTACTAATTAGCCGATCCTATTGGGTGTAATAAGGCAGGGGTCTTGTCTAAAAGAGCTGTCAGTCAGTGACCTAGAAGTGAAAAACAGAATCTCATATTCCAAACCTCTGAGCTATCTGATCGGACTTTTGCTTGACAGAGTTTTTCTATAATTTAAGCCCAGTACATGAGTTAACTCCCACATAAGTAGATTATGGTAAATTGGTCTCTCCTAAGTAGCAGCGGAGTTACTAAGCACACTGGCACAGGTAGGTAATTGCAAAACTCAGAGGACTCCACTTTCAGCCTTGCAGTCGACACCCATGGCCACCCAAGGGGTGTGTGTATTTGGAGCTCTAGGATGGAAATGCCAAGCATGTGTGCCTTGCCAGCGGTGGTCCAGCTTTTGGAGTGCATCATCTCAGATGTTTTGGCCATTCCAGGATACTTTATGTGTAGCTACACTGAAAGGAAAAATCAGACCAGTACAATTTTAAGGGATTGGTGCTTATGTTCTAAAGATGATTGAATTCTAATGTGTAGATTTGCATTGTTGTATGCCAGCCCTAAGGAGTGTTCTGTAATCCTGTATTAGGGCTTGGGATTCTGTGCTGTCACTTTTTATAACTTCACAGTAGCAGTTTTAACACTACAGTCCCTAGACATGAGACTAATAGCGTTGTCATGCAGGCCTGTGTTTTAGGACCTCCATAAAAATGCATCCGATTTGCCAGTTTGCTGAGCTTTCTTTCAGAATTATTGCGTGGCACTGAATAGAAAGCTTTTTTTTTTCTTTTTGTGACTGGGGATCCAAACCCTTGACCTTGGTGTTACCAGCACCATGCTCTCCCAAGTGAGCTAAATGGCCAGCCAGAAAGCTATTTATTACAACGTGCTCTTTAGATCCACACGTTTTATAATTCAAATTAAAAAGTCTATATCAAATTAAAAAGTCTCAAAATAGGTTACTGGGGATTTTTAGATGAGTACAAATCAACGTCAGCTTCATAGTCTCAGCACAAATGGAAAGAGAGTAAATTCCTAAGAAAATGCATAAAACGATGAGCAGTTTTGATTGGTAAGATTGATTGATCTTTAAAAAAAGAAAACTCATTTACAGAGGGATTTAAAAGGAGGAAAAGCACCTGGCAAATGAAAAATGGAAAGTTTCTCCAGGGTAATAGGGGAAATTTTCCTCTTCTCCATCTCTTCTTTTCATCTTACAATATTGCTTTTCCAAAATTGTTCCTCAGTTATATAGGCAAAGACTAAATGAAATGGTTGGCTTCAAAAGACTTTTTTTTTTTTTTTTAACAGTGAAACTGGATTTTCTGTTTCATGCTGAAGACTAGTCTTTCAGTAACTTACACTGCACTATTGGTGTGTTCGCCAAACTTACTTTGCCACTAGGCAACACCATAGTCCTTGCTATTAAAGGAATCTAACTATAAAGTCTTGTCTTAGAGCATAATTTATAGAAAAGACAGCCCTACAGGGCCTGTGGTTTTCCCTATCGTGTTCTTTCATTCATTCAACAGATTAATTGTGTTCTCCCTTCTGGTAGGACATACGGGGGCCAACAAAAGTCCTTGCTCTCTTGTAGCTTGCATGGGGGAGGGAGAGGGACAGACCGTAGACAATCATTCAGCAGTATTTCACTTAATAGGAAGTGATATTTAAAATTATAGCATTCAGGATAAAATAGGCCCACTGTGAGATGTAGTTTGCCCCTATGTTAAATCTAAAGATAATTTTATTCCTATGTGTTGTGAGGTTTTCTTTTTTTTTCAAGAAACATCTTTATTTGTTCATCTAAATTTTTCTCCCTGTGGCTGGCTAGTACAGGGATCTGGACCATGATGTTCATCTAAATTTTCAAAACAATCTAGTTGAAAATTTATCAAGAAACGTCTTTATTTGTTCATCTAAATTTTTCTCCCTGCGGCTGGCCAGTACAGGGATCTGGACCATGATGTTCATCTAAATTTTCAAAACAATCTAGTTGAAAATTTAAATTTAGAACTAGCAGCAGATTTTTGTCACTTTGGTATCACGAATCCCACTCTGTCTATGGAGGTGAAGGCTGCCCCGCCAGCTTCAGACCTCTCGCATGTGCGCCCCTGCTGCTGCCTTTGGTGGCAGGGCAGTGACTCATGAGTGACCCTGGCTGTCATAACGTGAAACAACTCAGGGCAGGACTGTGGGTCATATTCTCAACTTTTATTAACTTCTCACTCACTAAGAGATCAGATAGAAACCCTCATCCCAGAAAGCTCTTTCTTACTTACTTTTTATTCCTTTATCCTTGATACCTAGTATCCTGCCTGCCACAGAGTGGACATTCAAAAGTTTGCTTAATGTATGAATTAATGACTGAGTAAAATATTGTATACAGAGAACAGGTCCTCAAAGCAGTGAAGGGCAAATAATTGAGTAAAGCTATTCAAATCATAAAGTTAAGTTCAAAGACTGGGCTGAGTTCATTACATATAAGTAGGGACTGCATTTGCCCCATTTTACAGATGAGAACACTGAAACTCTGAGAGGTTAAGTGACTTAACCTTAAGGTTAAGTCTTACCCGGGAAGTGGGGAGGAAGAGCCAGGATCCTATCTCCCACTCTGACTCCAGGACCCTTATTCTTTCCTCTTGGATAGGAATGGTTATCAACCTTAGGGGTGTGTTAGAAACAACTGAGATTCTCAGAAAGAAAACTGATACCTGGCTTTGCCCCCAAAGATTCCAATTTCATTGTTCTGGGGCAGGGCTTGCGCACTGGATTTTTTTTTTTTTCCTTTTTGTCTTTTTTCGTGACCGGCAGTGGATCGCAACCCTCAGTGTCGCACCCGTAC
>NW_007728663.1:121707-125617 GCF_000696425.1 Galeopterus variegatus | reverse complement strand
TAGCAGTGCGCCACCGGGCCGGCCCCTGCACTGGATTTTTTAATGCTTCCCCTACTCTGCCATGTAGTCCATCATACCACCTTTCGGAACTGTGTTCTAACAGTGCTCTTTAGTCAGAAGGCAGGTCATCTACAATATTTCAAGCCACTTTATCTCAGGTGGCCTTCACCTACAGCCTAGTGGAGAGCATCTTAGTCAGTATTTGGGAACGGCTTATGCGTGTTGAGCCCTTCAGCACCCGAGGTAGCCAGAGCTTCCAGGCCATGAACAACCTTCTCTTGCTTCCCCAGTGTGATACAAATATAGCCCTAGCGTTTTCTGTGTGTGTCATGACTTTAAGAAGTTTGGAAAGCACTGCCTTAGACTGGGCAGTGGGAGAAATGGGTCTTGTTCTTATTTGCCTGTGAGTTTCTGAAAGGTCTTTTTTTCAGGCCCCATGTCCAGTGTGCAAATGTACCTGCAGCAAGGGACAAAGTTGGCCTTGGACCAGTGACCTTGCCACTTGCTTGATGGCTGGTTGGTTGTACTTGTGAAGAGAAAATCGTTAGCAACACAGTGTCCAACTTTGAGCCTAGCACTGTGCCCACCGGAAGGAATGGTACATTGGACAGCACTGGGATATGGAGGACTGCCCTTCCAGTTGGAGCGTCTGGGCCCATGGCTGTGTTAGTCACCTGCTTCCTGCTGTGTCCCACCAATGCACTCTGACCCATAAACTCACTCAGAGTTCACACTGTTTTTGCACAAAACATGCACATGCATGCACATACCTGCACACCAATCCGGAAATCTTTTTTTTTTAATTCATTTTTTAAATTTGCCCTCTGAACATATGCCCTAGGTTTTTTTAAACAAGTAATAGCTCTACCAGCAGTCTTCACTGCCTGCGCACCGTGCCTGGCGTATATCAAATGCCTGATAAATATTTGTTGAATGTCGAATGAATTTTGCTTAGTGTTTCCCTCTGTGACCTGGAACAACTTAGCCGCCACAGGGCTGCTGCAGGGGGAGGGTCAAACATTTTGAATCATCAGGTGCCATGGTGACCTTAGGACTTAACAACAGGCCTAGTCCAATCTGGGCAACAAAGATGTACATCCTTGTTTTTCTTCAACCCCTTCTGAAAGGGGTTTTCTAGCCTATTTTCTGGAGGGAAAGAATAATGAACCACATCGACAAAAGAATAACCCCTGCCTTCAGAATCGTTCCTTCAATCGAGGCCTCCTCCATAATCCCCCTGTATCAGGGTCATCTCAGGGTACTTGAAAAATGCAAATTCCCGGGCCCCACTTCCTGTTTACTTTATTTGTATCTCTCAGGCTGTGAGGGAAACATTCAGTTTTCATAAGTGTTCAGGCAGTCCGCACACATCTCAAAGCTTGGGCACCTGATCTACAGAGCAGGGTGGTAAAGGGTGTCAACGTACATGGGCCAGCATGCAGCACTGTGGGTGCCCTGGTGGCATGGCAGGGACACACTGGGAAAGCAAGGCTTTTCTTACTGATTCTGGCATGCTCCGAGTCACATGGGACAATAATTCTGACTGTACTAGTTTTCAATCTGTCACAATGAATAACAGTATCATTGAGCAATGCCATGGTCACTTTGCTCTTTTTTTAATCATATTTTCTTATTTCCCCTCATATGAGAAAGCACTTTTACCATAATAAGCCATATTATCTATTGTTTGAAAAATTAATTAGGGGCTGGCCCGTGGCTCACTCGGGAGAGTGTGGTGCTGATAACACCAAGGCCGTGGGTTCGGATCCCATATAGGGATGGCCAGTTAGCTCACTTGGGAGAGCATGGTGCTGACAACACCAAGTCAAGGGTTCAGATCCCCTTACCGGTCATCTTCATTTAAAAAAAAAAAAAAAAGAAAGAAAGAAAAATTAATTAGTATGTATTTCAAAGAAGACTCAGGTAATCTCTCATAGGGTAATATGTGAAAAATATGCTCATTTTATTGCATTCTTGAGAACAATTCCATTAAAGGGGCTTAAATTTTTAAATGTGGTTTCATGCAGCCCAGCTCACAAATCTTGGACATCTCCGTTCATGGGCAGCTTTGACTCCTCAAACCCTGTAGTTTCTGTCAGTCACATAACTGTGATTCTGGTTTAGTGCCTTGTTTGAGTGCTTCTTTATGGCAAATGAGGACCAGTGTTTAAACATTTTAGGTGACTTTCCAAAAGACGACATTTTGGTTATGAAGAAAGCTTGTGGGGCAGGAATTATTATACCCTACAGCCTTACTCTTGTGTCCACCATATAAAGCTCTGATGTCATCTCCCCAGGTCACTGCAATCAGTTTCATATAGGTATGAATTTTCGAGGAAGCACTGCTAAGTCAGGACACAGGGGTCTATGCTGTGTGATTTTTGCCTGGAAATAAAACCATGTGCAAGTTATTCTCAAGTTGGGGGAGTCTTTTTTATTAAGCCAATGCAGAAAATAGACTTTTCCAAATAGAAGCATTTATTCACAACCAAAAAAACATAATCTTCATTGGAAATTTGAGGACCTTAGGAAAAAAACTTCCTCTGAGTAGTATCAGAAGGTCACACTGAGATATATCTCATGGGTCTTCTGAACACACAAATGCTCTCTGCTGAAACCCAAGCCCCATCTATCAGACAGTTCAGTCTATTATCATTATATAAGTCATCTATTAAGATGCCATTTATATTCATTAAAAATGCAGGATTTATACCCTCAAATAGATGAATTATCAATATTTGGTTTCTGAAAGATTACTCGCAAGATGCTGGAGATAGAAGGTGGCAACAGTTTGTCTCCAAAGCAGCCAGCTGAAGTGGGTGCAGAGTGCTTTCCCTGTTGGCCTTCCGAATGTTCCCAGGGTGTTCCTGGTGGGAATAGGAGAGGCTGTGGCAGAGGTGGAGAAGTCAGGTGTACTCTTGTTAAGGTGTGCATTTTTCACACGTTCACATTCCAGAGGCAGACACCAGAAGCTCCAATCTGGTCTCAATACCATTTGCAAAAGAATTTTTTTTTTTTTATAATCCATGTTTCAGTCCTACAATTGTATCAGCTATTTGCTGGACTGTCTGAGTCTAATCAAGACACAGTATCAGTGGAAATGACACAGTCACAGGATAATGGCTTCCTGCTGCTACATAAATGCCATGTGTCAGTTTGCTTAGTAATGACATTGTTGTTTTTATCTTTTTTGGTAGTAATGATTAGTTTTACTGTTGTGTAACTTTTTTTATAGTGTTCTCCATATTCAGAAAATAAATTATAATGTATTAGCATAACAGCTAACACTGCGTTCAAACGGTGGCAAACCTTGCCAGACTGGGAGGGCTTCATAACTGAAAGGTGAATTTGAGCTTGCCCAAACTTATTTCTGTGATCTGAGCTGAATGTGCTCCAGAACTCCCACCCAGCCTCATTAGGCTTGGCAAAGCCTCTTCTACCCCTCCAAAAATTGATTTTTTAAAAACAGCTAGAAGGCCCTCAGGGCTTTAGAGCTTACCCAAAAAATGAAAACTCTTCTAATCTCAAAACAGCACAAACAGTTAATATAACAGAAAAGAAGAATCATCTTTTAAGTGTATCCCACTGATCTATAATCTCAGGCGCCCTGAAGAAGGTACTTCATTAAAACATGACCACTTTGATGATACATTGCAAAAGGAACAAGATGGCAGGAGGGTGGAATTCAGAGAAAATTGTTGGGCACATTAAAATGGCCTGGAATATAGGTTGTAACAACCAAGCCATCCTAGGGAACCATGTTGAATAAAGTTTCGTTCTTCACCCTGGCTAGAGGTCTGGTGACAATTAGAAAAACCTAACAGGGAAGATACGGTTTGTATTTCCAAGTACAAATAGCTGGCTTGGCCATAGTGTCAGGCTGTTGAGGAGCTCATTTGCAATCCTTTAT
>NW_007728663.1:119822-121349 GCF_000696425.1 Galeopterus variegatus | reverse complement strand
GGTCCCGGTCCGGTACCGGGGCGACACTGAGGGTTGCGATCCGTTGCCGGACACGGAAAAAAGACAAAAAAAAAAATGGCCTGGAATATAGGTTGTAACAACCAAGCCATCCTAGGGAACCATGTTGAATAAAGTTTCATTCTTCACCCTGGCTAGAGGTCTGGTGACAATTAGAAAAACCTAACAGGGAAGATATGGTTTGTATTTCCAAATACAAATAGCTGGCTTGGCCATAGTGTCAGGCTGTTGAGGAGCTCATTTGCAATCCTTTATGCAGATCTTTAAACTTAGGGAAAGTATTTCTTTCTCACCTGGGACTTCTGAATGAAAAGTTAGAGGAACAGCAAGTTATGAGAAGCAGTGAAATCAAATAACTACACGAGCTTTTCAGCTTCTATATATGATCATCTTTAAAAAGAAGAGAAAAAATGAGAAATCCTTGTTATTAGGTAGGAAACTTTTATTTCTCTAAACGAATTGCAGGTTAGGGCTTGCAGTTGGTTTTTGTTGGAAGGGACAGGGAGAAATATCAATAGATATGCCTGTTGCCCGGTGTGCCTATGGACCAGCTTGGTGCCTCTGGGTAAATTCTTGAACTATGATAAACCAAGCCTAAGCCCAGAAGGGCGTAGACGGTTGCACAAGACACACACCTACAGACCAGCATTGCTGGCTGTGGCGCAGCCAAGGACAGAAGCTGTCAGCAGCCTCCTTGGGTGTTTCCCAATCACACACACCTGTGAGTCTTGTCTTTCAATCATGAGCTGATATAAAAACATTTTTCACATGTCATTTTGACTTAGTGACTATTTAAGTAAATTTGTGACATAACATAGAAATCTTAAGCTTCTTAGAATATAAAGCCAAGTGGGCCTATCGTCCATCATGATTTGAAGCAGCAATTATACATTCTGAAAAGATTGTTGGGCAAGATGTTTGTGTACTTTTGAAGCTGTGTAAATAGGACTCTTGTCCAATTTTCAGCTTTCTTTCCTTCTTTTAAGGAGTTATAATTCACAGTCCTGAGGCTAAATCTCCTCCCATTGGCTTTGTCATCAGAAAGCTTAGTTTCTGAATGTGTTTTCAAGCTTCCAAGTCACTCTGAAGTCATACAATGACAGGAATTCATTCATTTTCATTCACTCAACCACCTTTCAATACTGGAAATATTTGAATGATACTCTGTTGCAGCTCCAAGACCCTTGCACTCTGTCAGTAATGAAGTGGTGTGTGTGTCTGTGTGTGCGTGTCTCTGCATGGAAGAGTGGGAGGGAGGTGTGAAGGAGCCAGGCAGATTCAGTTATTTTCTTCCATACGTCTTTTGTTAGGTTTCAAAAAAACATTTACCTACTCTCTAGGTAAAGTATATGTTTCTTGTTATTTCCTTTTTTTTAATTAAGCACTCTGTTAAGCCTCTGGTTTGTCACTATAGGTACTAAGCAAAATATTTAAGTACTTTCATTGTATACTGCTGTGTTTGCTGGACCATGTCAAGTGGGAAAAATTGTTAAAATGAAAATAGAGATA
>NW_007728663.1:115982-118612 GCF_000696425.1 Galeopterus variegatus | reverse complement strand
TGGACACTGAGAGTGGGGGACAGCACTGAGGTTGAGCTGGACCTCACTCAGGCAAAATGGAGTGCATAGCTTAGCAGCCCTCAGCAGGTTACTGGATGGCTCTGTGCCCAATTTCTCCATTAGTAAAATCAAAATATTACTTGTAGGTACTTTATATTTATGTGAACAAATGTAAGTCAGATAATCCATAAGTTTTTAGCAGACTGCCTAATAAAAACTCAATAAATGTTAGCTATTATGACATTTTTTTCTCTGAATAGTAATTATTATTGCAAAATGGAAAACATATTCTGGAGTTTTAAATCAAGAGAAGAGACTAAAGAGTGTGTCAAAGATACTTCCAAATATAGAACAGACTGTTGGAAGAATGGTGGAGGTGGGCTGTGGGGAAGTCTTATGTATATATGTTCCTGCTTGCCTGCCCAAATAAAAGCAAGAGAAAACCTAAACAGAAACTATTATAGCTGAAAATACCAAATTGGGCTTGCAAGGGAGGTTACAATGATCTGATCCTGGACTGATCTAAGAAAAATAGCCATTTGCCCTAGAAATCATTTTTAAACAGACACTTGCTCAAATCAAAGAGCAGGCCCAGGTGATCTCAAAAGTTGTTTTCCAATTCAAGATGCACAACAGGGTTTTATATACAGTCAGGATTCTGTTTTGACATAGCACATAATCTCCTAAGAATGAAAACTTGTTGGCGTTCACTGAGCCCATGCCGGTGGACACAGTCCTCTCCCGAGGAGCAGAACAACCACTGGGCGGTAAGGAAGTGCCTGATCGTGCCTTCTGGCATCATTGTTTATTATCTGGCCACGTCACCTGTAAAAAGGGGTCAATAGTACCAACTTCATAGAGTTGGAGACTCAGTACCATGCCCTGCACATAGGGAACACACAGTTAATGTAGTCTTATTAGAAATTCATGTATGCCTCTTAAGAATTCTTTGAGCTAGGTATTATCCCATTTCTCAGATGAAGAAATCAAAACTCAAACTGATGTGGTCTCAAAGATGGTAATGCCAGGTTTCAAACGGGGTCTCTGAGTCTTAGATCTGACCATGCCAGGGTCTCCTAAGTCATGACAGAAAGTGTCGTGTTGAAGCTCTTGTGAATAATGGTGCCCTAATATGCCCTGCTCAGGTCGACAACTTTGAGAGAAACACTCTTCACTTGCTGTGTCTCCACGTCACCCCTCATGTTCCTTCTTGCCTCCGAGGCTTCACTCAAGCTGAGCTCTTTGGCTAAAATCTCTTTCCAAGCCCCTGCACCCATTCCCTGACTCCTAGTGATACCTTAAAACCCCGCACAGGCATTGCCTCCTGCAGGAAGTCTTCCCTGCACACTTATGTAAATTCTGGTGGTTTTTTTAAAAATCAAGTTCATTATAATAATACTTTTTTTATAGTAAACAGTCAATGTAATCCTCTTAATTTTTAGGACTTTTCTAGCCAGAGTCACAGGGAAGACTCATGGGATTCCTGGAGGCTAATCCACCCTCCTGGTGGCCCTGAGCCACCCCTGGGCCATCAGTATTGCCATCAGCAATCGAGTCTCCAGAATGCCAAGTACCTGAGTTGTTATTGCAATTATACTTTTTCTTATATTTTAAACTTGCCTTTTCTTTCTCCCCTACTTTCTTCAGTTCTCTGTATCATTTAAGAAAATCATGCTGCCTCAGGGACCAGGTACTGGAAACATTACTTCCCCATAAGTAGACATAATTTGTTTTCTTTTTACTTAGAAGCTATTTTCTCTTTCTCTCTTCTTTTAAATTACTTCCATCCATTTCTCTAACAAGCTCTGAATTAATTTTTGCCTGGTTCATGAAATATAGGTGAAATTTCCCAAGTCTGGAAACCTACAGGAACTATGCCTAGAACTTTCTCTCTTCTTTTAAATTACTTCCATCCATTTCTCTAACAAGCTCTGAATTAATTTTTGTCTGGTTCATGAAATATAGGTGAAATTTCCCAAGTCTGGAAACCTACAGGAACTATGCCTAGAATTTTTTTTTAACAGTTATAATACTTTAAGCAAAGTAAATGCTGTTGATGATCATTCAGACTTCTAAAACAATAAATTGGTGATTTTTTTATATTATAATAATATCCAGCATAGCACTCACTTTTTTAAAAAAGAAAAATAATTTTTTATAGACATTTGAAAACATATTCAAGAATAGGGGAGTTTCCACATTTCCAGAATTTCCAGATATTAGCCTAGCATTTCTCTTCCCTTCCTTCCCCTTTGTTTCCATCCTCTCCTGTCTCAGCAGGAAAGAGGTAAAGCTACCATTGGTTGTAATGCTGGCTCCTCTGTTCATGTCTCCTTTCTTCCCTCTGGCTCTAAGTGCAGGTTCCACCTGCGGTGACAGATCTGCACATGCCTTTCACTCCCACACACGCACGTGCACACACTCACAACTGTGCGTGCACACACGAGCATACACCCCACCCCACCCCTGCCCTCTGCCCCATTTGCCATCTATCTTAGGTTTCAGATATTAGGACAAAAACTTGATTGGGAATCCAAGCTAGAAGACATAAAAAAGTATAAAGCTCCAAGTGCTCCTGAAAACAAAACAGTTCAATAGAAAAATACTCTTTAAATTGGATTTTTTTTTTT
>NW_007728663.1:113670-115579 GCF_000696425.1 Galeopterus variegatus | reverse complement strand
GGCAGATTGTTTTTCTATGCTGCTGCTTTTTTGCCCTCTCTACTTTTCCAATTTTCGACAATGAGTAGGTATCATTTTTATAATTTAAAAAATATCTCCAAATGCTAAATAAAAAGGCCATTTGCAAGTGGCCTCTGAATCTTGTAGCCAGCAAAATAAATTCTGGACCAGAAACTAAATGAAACCTTTTCCTCATGTCCAAACCATATATTCCATGGCTTGCAAGCCCAGAGGTTAGGAAAGAAGGGCATTTCCTGGCAGAGGAGAGGCAAGTGCATGAAAGGGCCCAGCAACCTGTGTCCTGACCTTTTCTCGCCATCATCCCTTGGTCCGTCTTTGCGCTTCATTCCCTTACTTCCACCCCTGAGCAGATCTTCTCCACCCTCCCTGGGCAAGTCAGGGATGAGCCCTGCTCTGTAATTACCACGCCTGGACCTGCTGGGGAGGGGTGAAAGGATCAGCCCCCTGGCATCGGTGTAGCAGGGCCTGGTGTCGTGTTCCGTGCCCATGTGCATGATACGGTGGTCACCAGGCAACGTGGGTAGGACTGGGCATATGGAGCCTGGAGACAGAAGGCGGCCTCGGAAGGGTCAGAAACCTCCCCTTCTGGCTGAACTTCCTTAGCTGGAAAGTGACAGATCCCACAGGAGTTTGCCAGGATGAAGTGGGGGACACAGCACATAAAGGAGCAAGAGCTGCGAGGTAAACGGAGCTGGAACCTCAGGTGTGCTCCTCTTCCCAGGAGGTGTTTCATTGCCCTGAGAATCCTCACTTTGCCATCCCTTCTTATGCCTCTTCACAGTTGCACCAACAGTCTGAAAGGAACCTCAGAAGTCTTGGGGTATTTAGTTTCAGTTTGGTTTGGTTCAATTTAGGGCATCTTCTCAGTACACCAGTGCTTTCCCTGACCTCACTAGACCAAACCTCAGAGCCTCAACTTTTTGTGTCCAGCTATTAAGTAAATTGGTTTTCCCTACAAAGTTGATAATAACCAAGCCTTCTGGGGATAATATGTAACATTAGCAAGTGCTATTGAACTACAACAGTTGTACATTTCTCAAGGGAAGTTGTTCATTCTTCTTTTTATTTATTTAATTAAAAATGAAAATGTAGTATATTTAGTGGTCAAAAAAACAAGTTTTAGAATCAGACCTAGGTTGGAACCCAGGCTCCATCCTTTAAAAGCTGGGTTCCCTTGGCCAAGTGACTTAACCATTTGGGGCTTATTTCCTCATCTGTGAAATGAGAATAGTAAGGATTGTTGTAAAGATTAAATGAGATAAAGCCCATAAAACAGCCAGCTCGCTGTTGGGCACATGATGCTATCTAATAAGTAGTAACTAACATTAGTGCAGTTGTTCTCCATGGGCTTGAATGTGACCTTTGTCTGCTGATGACCCCAGGGGCAGCATGGTGGGATTTAGAGCCAGCTCTGTGTCTAGCCAGCTGTGCATCCTTGACTGTTATATATTTGAGACTCTGTTTCTCCATTAGTAAAACAGGAGGCCCATCCAGATCATCCTTCACTTCTAAAAATGTGGTTGGCTGTTTAAGAGAGTGCTGTGACAGTTCAAAGTGACAGCAGACTAACTGAAAGCACCTCAAGTTGATGACATTGACTCGCTCCTTAGTCTCTCTGCTCATCTCATCCTCCTTTTTACTAATTCTCAACTCAGTTGAGACTTACTTGGGGAGCTTTAAAAAAAAATACTGATGCCTGGGCCTCACTCCAGAGAGATCATCAGAATGTCTGGGGGTGCAGCCCCAGCATCAGCGTTTTTTCAAAGCTTACCAGGTGATTCCATTATGTGGCCAGGGTTAGGAACCACTGCACTGTGCAAATGACACAGTCAAGAGCAAGGCAAAGGAGAGAGGATCTGGGTAAGCTGCAAGCTGTGTCTATGAGATG
>NW_007728663.1:110994-113047 GCF_000696425.1 Galeopterus variegatus | reverse complement strand
GCCCCAGCATCAGCGTTTTTTCAAAGCTTACCAGGTGATTCCATTATGCGGCCAGGGTTAGGAACCACTGCACTGTGCAAATGACACAGTCAAGAGCAAGGCAAAGGAGACAAGATCTGGGTAAGCTGCAAGCTGTGTTTATGAGATATGATTTCAGATATGGCCTCTTGGTTCTCTCTCACTTCTAAATTTTCTCTTTTACTCAATATTCCTGAAAGCACAGCCTCACATCAGATCTCATCGCCCTTGAGACCAAATCCAAACTCCTTGACCCAGCTTATATGGCTCTTTATGGTCTGGCTTCTGCTGCTCCAGCCTCATTCTTCAATCCGCCTGACCCTACACCCCAGTGGAGAATAATCCCATTGCAGGCTTTTCCAGCTGCAGGCCTTTGTATCTTCCCCACCCCTCTCCTAGCTCACCTAACCTTACCTGCTGCCCCTGTACTTGGCCAACTTCTACTTGTCCCTCAGGTCTCTGATGAGCTTCTCTTTCTTCCCCACCAACCCCAGACTGAGAAAGATGAGTTAGGTGCACCTCCCGTGGACTGCCACAGCCCGCTATGCATACCCAGTGACACATTTGGTCACAGTGCACTTGACCTGCACTCCCAGCCCCACAGACAGTCAAATTCCACAAAAGCAAGGGCTGGGGCTTATTCACCGTTGCATCCCTGTATCTGGTGTTGTCAGGCCCAGTGAATATTGGTGGAAAGAATGAATGAATAACTGAATGATTACACAAGAAAAAAGGAAAGAAATTCTTAAGGAATTGAGTCACAGTAAAGTAGAAGAACCAGGTCCTACAAATGAATGAATAGTCAAGAAAAAAATTCTTAATGAATGATTCACACTAAGCCAAGTGAATCAGATCCTAACCCTATACTGCCTTTCACTTAAGATCATTCTTTAAATGCAGTGTGTACGGCACACTATGCCAGGAAGAGGGGATCCACAGCAGACAACCAGACTCACTTCCCACCAAAAGGAGCTTGATTTCCTTGGAGAACAGGTCCTGCATGATTTGTTCCATAAACAAGAGTAATCAAGAGGAAAACTAATATTAAAAAGCAACAAAACAGTATCTGTTAAATGCATATTTCAGTGAGTTTTATAATCTCATTAGTTAATGAAATATTTACAGATAAAATGATACGACGTTTGAGATTTACTTCAAAAATCCCTGGGAGGGGAGCACAGGAATAGAGGTACAGGTGGAACAGGACCTTGGTGATGGTCATATGGGGTTCATTATATTATTTCCTCACCTTGGCATAAGTTTGAAATTGTCCAAAGTAAAATGTTTAACAAAAAACATAAAAAATAATATTAGTTAAAATATGTAGTAATGATTCTTCTTAAAAAACAACAACAAAAAAAAAAAAACGGAGAAGGAAGTCTTTCGTGGCATTGCCACTTGGTTCAACGCATCTTTAGAAAACAGGGGCCAGCCTGTTTCTCACTCGGTAGAGTGCGGTGCTTATAACACCAAGGCCACGGGTTCGGATCCCATATAGGGNGGGTTAAGATCCCCTTACCGGTCATCTTTTAAAAAAAATAAAAAGAAAAAAAAGAAAACAGAAGCCACCCCAGCCGTACTCCTCCGGAGCCAGCTCGGTCGTGGTCAGCTGGAGGACAGGAATGAGTGTTCTCCGAGCTCAGTCAACTGGAATCGGCTCCACACCGTTTTCAGGCAGCAGAGTTTACAAATCACTGCGGTTTGATTTGTGCCTCCATTCATATGTCCACAAGAATTACAGCCTGCGTCGATTTCCCCGTTTATTGGCTCAGCCACGCACCAGTCCTCCAGGGCACGGCCCGCCGCACCTCGAGCCCCGCGGACGCCGTTTCAGGACCGTTGGCTCCGCACTGTTTTCGCAGCTCAAAAGCTCCTCCTTGTCATGTTGGCAGAAGTCAGCCGCGCGGCGTTTACCGTTCTCACTCCTAACATTTGTCGCTGCAAAAAGGGAACTTTTCCTTCTCCGAGAGGCCTCTGACCTCCGGCAGGAATGTGCACCCGAGGCCCACGTGCTCGCCCTCCCGGCCCTCCCGGC
>NW_007728663.1:93759-109994 GCF_000696425.1 Galeopterus variegatus | reverse complement strand
CCCCAGCCGCGCAGCCTCCCGCCGGCCGCCCTGGGCTGGCGCGGGCCCGGCCACCGCCAGCGGTTTCCCCCAGCAGGTCTTCCTCACTGCCCGGTGGAGTCCAGCGCTTCTCCGCACAGCTCCTCACCTCCTTTGGTCTCGACTGAGTCCGCCTGGAGAGGGCACTTGTCCCCTCTGCCTGGCCCCGAGGCCGCAGCTACCTGCAGGGCACACGCTGGGCAGGCTGTTGTAGGGCTTGGCCCCTGTGCACACTTCCCTCCTGCTCTCTCCTGTGCGTCTTGTTTCCATTTCACCTACGTGGGAAGTGACGGTACCTCTAAATGTATCCATGTCCGATCTCCTATATCTGCCAGCGGTCGTTTTTGCTTTTGTTTTTTGCACCGTAACAACCATTTAAATAACACTTCTCTCCTGTTTTGTTAAGGTCTATAACAATACACCTTTGCCAAGATTACTCCTTTTCCTCCTTAAATCCTGTTCCCTAGTGTGCCTGCTGTCTTCTAAGAGCTGCTTTCGTAGACCTTTTTTTTTTTTTTTTTTTCCTTTTTTTTTGTCTTTTTTCGTGTCCAGCAACGGATCGCAACCCTCAGTGTCGCACCCGTACCGGACCGGGTCGGCAACGGGATCGCAACCCTCGGTGTTGTGCCCGCACCTCGCTCAGCCAGTGAGTGGCGGGTCTGTATGTGGGATCCGAACCCTGGGTGGGAGCGCCGCTGCGCTCTCAAGCAGCGCACAGTAGCAGTGCGCCACCAGGCCGGCCCTTTCATAGACCTTTTTGTTGGCTAATTTGGAGTACCTTCTATTGCTGTGCACTTTTTGTTATTAACTTGTGTTTTTATTATCATTTAGTTAAAGGAAATAATTGTGGTTTTTACACTTTTTTTAATTTAATGTTTAGATAGAAAATGATTTTCTCAACATAGAAACGGACGAACACATCACAAATTAAATAAGTCAATTGATAAGAAACAAATATAACATTCATTGATTAACATGCTTAATACAAAAAGAACTTTTAAAAATGAATTAGAAAAATCTAAGTAGAAATTTGGTGACGGACATGAGCAGATAAGCCACACAGCCCAAAGAAACACACCACCTTATTAACAATTATATTTAAGATGTTGGGGCGGGTGGGGGTGGGGGACTGGCCCTGGGCTCCCGTCTCAGGACCCCAGGGGCCTGCTCCTTGCTTGCCGGGTTGCCGGCCTGCTGTACACTTTTGGAGCTCACCATGACCACATTGGATTTTCTCATTAACCCTGAGAAAAAATTAGGGTTATTTTACAGAATAAAGTGAGACTTAATTTTATAAAAGAAATGGGGACTGAAAAGTAGGTTCACGCAAATTATAGCGATAACTGGACAAGCCCCATTCCCATTGCACAGTCTTCTTTCCTGATTCCCTCACTCATTCGTTCTATAGATTTATTAATCACCCAGTCTGAGCTGGTGTACATCCATGTCTAGACTTGAAAATGAGCATTTATGTAAGACGAAAAAGCATAGTTTTTGTTGTTTTGTTTTGTTACCAGTAAGGGGATCTTAACCCTTGACTTGGTGTTGTCAGCACCACGCTCTCCCAAGTGAGCCACGGGCTGGCCCAAAAAAGCATAGTTTTTATTTGAGAATAAAATTCTTTTCATGTCTTTATCTGTTTACTAAAGTGACTTGAGATTTTTGATACTGATTTATTTCAGGCCACAAAAGTAATTAGTATAGGAACTTGGATTTCATTGTAAAGTTTTTCTCAACAAATATATGATAGAAATAAAAATTCTAGACCAAAAGCTTTCATCCTCTAGTGGTAATTCTTTTCATTCCAATCATTGTAGGGAGGCCCCTTTAGGATCAGACTGTGCACAAATCCCCGGTGCTACTTAACTAGTTGGGCAAGTTACTCATCTTTTCAAGCCTATTTCTTCATCTTTAAAATGAGGCTAATGGATTTGTTACATATATAAAGTGCTGAGCATAGTGAAAGTTATCTGGAAAAACTTCATTAATATAGCTCTCTTTTCTTCCCCTGTCAACTATAAGTTTATCGTTGTTATGAGTAGCAAAGAACAAAATGTCTTAATAATAGGCAAATAAGTCTTGTTCTTTCCCATCCTGCATCAGAATGTTCTGGAAACACTACAAGTAAGTGACTAAGCATATTTGAGTTTGGAGCCCTCTATTTGATTGACGTGTCAATGAGGAATGACTAGGTAGCATGTAGTGAAAGGATCCCAGGATGGTAATAATCCACACCCTGGATGATCACGGTCAGTTCATGGAAAGTTGGATGAAAGCACTAGCTCAGAAAAATGTATTGAGTTTTAGAAACATAACCCTACCATAATTAGTTGCTTTTTTCTTTGCATTACTACCTTCACATAGGACATGAGTTTTTTAAATTATCTTTAAAAGATTTTTATTGAAATAAAAATTCACGTGCCTTTTGTTGGGGGGAAGGAAGTGGCTTTCCTACTTTGTTGTATTTTAGGGGGGGGGTAGAATTATTGATTTACCTTTACTCCTATCCCATTTCAACATAAGATTAGAAAATGTATGATTTCAAAATCATCTTCAAAGCAATAAAATAACGTTCCAAATCTTTTCATTATAAGATGGAGCCAAAGCCAGCCGCCAAAAAAAAAGAAAAAAAAAAAATGGAGCCATTTGTCTGCCTACGTTGTTAATGAAAAGTAAAATGCACCTTTTAGTAAAGAAAGTGATTTCTACTGTGTAAATCCTATTTTCTTTTTTTTTTTTTTTTTTTTTTTGTCCTTTTTGAGACCAGCCGCACCTCGCTCAGCCAGTGAACGCACCGGCCATCACCTGGATCCGAACCCACAGCGGGAGGGCTGCTGCGCTCCCAGCGCCGCACTCTCCCGAGTGCGCCACGGGCTCGGCCCTAAATCCTATTTTCTGATATAGAATGTTTGTGTGTCTACTGGTTCGTAGTATAGATGTAACCACTCTCTATTAACTGAATGTATTCTAAAGTGTTGAGTTTTGGCTTTCCTTAATGGGATAAATGATGATGAATGCAAAACACTTACCTGTGGCACACTGTACAAACGTTAACTCAAAAAATGGGGAAAATGTATTATGTGTCCCTGTTTTTTTAAAAAATTACTAATAATCACTTATCTGCCAGACTAGATCACATTTTGGGGGTGGTCAAATGTTTATTTTTTTGTGACAATACCTGGCTGCTAAAACTGCTTTTTGCTGAAACCTAAGAAACTGGACTGCATATTGTTAATGGAAAACATTTTCTCTTAGATGAGAGATATTTTAAATTATTTATTTTTTAATTAAAAGTAGATGTCAGCATATAGGCATTGCTTTATTTGTAGAAAGTTTGAGATTCGTGGATGGGGAAAACTCAGAAAACATTTCTTAAGAACAGAATTGCTTTTTTTAGTAGAATCTGTTGAAAAGACACTTTGGAGCAATAACATTTTTTAAGTAGCAGAGAAGGTTGTTTTAAGTAACAGGAGGAAAGATGTGATCTTCCATTACAGTGACAGCTCTTAGCCATAATCACCATGTCAGGAACATTTTCTTTGTAGGTTAAAGGCAGTGAATAAAAGAATTTACTTGAGACAGCCTGAGACTATTTTGAATTGTCTGGTCCTGAGATATTTATCTGGCAGGGACCAGAACTTCCCAGAGAACCATAACTACTTAACAGGTGGTTTTTCCAGACTGCCATCTTTGAAAGTGCTACCTTTGACAGTGACACAAAACTGTAGCTCTTAGTCTTAGTGGCTGAACAATTGATCTAATTGTCTTCATTTTTGCCTCTTTTCTATCACAGAATTGGAAGACTTTTTGATGGTACAGAACCCATTGTTTTGGACAGTCTCAAACAGCACTATTTCATTGACAGAGATGGACAGATGTTCAGATATATCTTGAATTTTCTACGAACATCAAAACTCCTCATTCCTGATGACTTCAAGGTGAGGGATTCATATTAAATTATCAGTAGCATAAATACGTGATTTGTTTTGATGTGCTCCAAAAAGTATTTTTAGTTCTATATTTTTAACATATACCAACATATAATGGCATCAGAAAGGTCTCTTTGACATGGTTATGCTATCTTCATGAAGTAGTATATGGTCATTAAAGTTTTATATGACCAAAAAGGATCACTTTTTATTGAAAGAATTGAATTACAGTTTATTTTAATAAATTGAAAAAAAAATGATTAAATTCAAAGCTCATTTCTAAGTGTCAGCAAGCTAGAGAATGAAGACTTTTTCTCATAGAAATCCAAAGCAAACAGTATCAGTAACATTTTAGACTTGTTAAAGTTAGTAATAAGTATTAAAAGTTAATCACACCAAGATAGTCCTACATTTGCGGGCAACTCTAGGCAATGGAATTAGAGAAGAAGAACACGTAGAAAGTGTTAATATTAGGAAAGAATATATGAAAATGTAACTTTTGCAGCTGATAATGTTTCTTTAAGTAGAAAGTTCTAAAGAATCAACTAAATTCTATTACAACTAATAAAGAACTCATTAAAGCATCTAAATTCAGGACCAATATATAAGAATACTTCAAAAAATTTAAGGAAAGATTTATATTATCTTTTAATTCTATGTTTCCATGAACTATTTGAAGTGCCTTTGTATTATAATCAATAGCTTTTCTACAGAATAGCAAGAGTCAGTGCAAAGCCTGATTAAGAAAACCGTAAATCTCTACATGCAAGTATAAAAGAAGAGTTGAATAAATGAAGGAACATTCTGTGTTCTTGGATGGGAAGCCTCAATATTGGTGAGAGGTCAGTTATCCCCAAATTAATCTACACATTCAGTGCAAACCCATGTAAGTCACAGACTTTTAAAAAATGAAATTTGGAAAAGAAAAAAACAAAAACGAAATTTGAACCATTTATAAATTTGTGTAGGAGGGAAAAAAAGGTTAGGAATAGCTATTACTGCAGGTCATCATAGCAGTGGTAGAGGTGAATGTGTCCTACCAACATCAAAACATACTATGGAGCTTTATTAATTAAAAGATGTGATTCTGACAGGGCTGAAATTTACAAGTAGATCAAGGGAGAAGAAAAGGGTCTGGACACAGATGTGTGTGCACACAGGAATTTGGTATGTCATAAAGGTGGTATTTCAAATAAGTGGGGGAAGAAAGGAATTGTCAATAATTGACACTGAGACATTTGGGGAAAATGTAAAGTCAGAGCCCTATTTCACATCATAAGTTCACAAAAATTCCAGAAATGAACATAAATAGTAAAGCTGTAAAAGTATTATAAAAAAATATAGGGCCGGCCCGGTGGCACACTGCTACAGTGCGCCGCTTGGGAGCGCGGTGGTGCTCCTGCCGAGGGTTCGGATCCCACATACAGACCGGTTCCCGCTCACTGGCTGAGCGAGGTGTGGGGGCAACACCGAGGGTTGTGATCCCGTTGCCGGTCCCGGTCCGATATGGGCGCAACACTGAGGGTTGCGATCCGTTGCCGGACACGAAAAAAGACAAAAAGGAAAAAAAATAAAAAATAAAAAATATAAAGGAATTTCTAAAAGTAAAATTTTGAGGCAGAGAGGTCCTATCTAAGCAAGACATAATACCAGAAGCCACTATTTTTTTAAAATTGTTGAATGAAAGACACTATATACAAATAAAAGATTTGTCACCCTAGAAGAAATGTTTGCAACAAAAGATTAATATCCATCATAAAAGAGCTCCTAAAGCTCTAAGAAAGAAACAAACAAAAACTCTATAAGAAAAATACAAGCAACCCAATGGAAAACTTTTTAAGCTATAAGCAAAATTTTCCCAGATATAAAAGTAGAAATCACCAATAAGCATTTGAAAAGATATTCAATCTCTCCAGTATCAAAGAAACAAAAATAAAATGAGATACTCCTTTTTATCCATTAGATTGGCAAAAATTCTTTAAAAGATTGATAATATGCATTGTTTGAGAATATACAATGTGGTTGGAAGTGAAAATTGTCCAACATTTTTGGAGGGCAATTCAGCAGTAGCTATTAAAATTTCAAATATGTATACTTTTTGATCTAGCAATTCCATTCTATTTAGCTTTCCAAAATATTCATATAGATATGTAAAGATATATATATATACATGGGATGTTTATTATAGTTACGTGTGTAATAGCAGAAACTTGACACAACTAAAAAAATGTTCAACAATAGCAGATGGTTACAAATATAAAGTATTCATACTATAGAATAGTTTTCTAAATGTAGGAGACCTACATTTGTTGATATGTGGGAAAAAAATCAAAATTTTATTATTCAGTGAAAATATTAAGTTGCAGAATAATATGTTTAGTATGTTCCTATTTATGTAAAAAATCATGTATGTGCACATATAAATGCATAGAAAAAGATCTAGAGGAGTAGATCCCAAATTAATAAGGGGTTCAGGGGCCTCTTATCCATCCTCTCCTTCAGGATTTTGAACAGTGAGGCATGTGCCAAGGTTATTAGCCAAATGGAAAAGAGAGTACAGAGAAGTTGCATCACATGCACGCTTACTTCACATGAAGACAACTATATGCATTTGGCAAGAAAATAAGAGAGAGAGTAATAACTGCACCCAGCATGTGCAGTTACCCTGTAGCCCTGGAATGAGTCAGAGGGAGGCTTGAGAGCCAATGGCAGTTCCCAGGGCCTCGTGGAATTGAGAGAAGGGTGAAGGAGGAAATTTCTCTTTTAGTTCTATATACTTTAGTTTGAATTTTATTTATTTTTTTACAATGAGCAGTCATTCACATATTACTTACATAATTAAAGTAAAACAGTTCCTTAAACTTAAGCTACCCAAAAACATGCTCCCTGGTGGCCTCTCCCTCCTTGCTGCCAGTCCCATGAAACCTGCTCCTCTTTCTTTGTATCCTGTCTCAGTGATAGATGCCAAAAGCCATCTGCCTGCTCACGGCAGGAACCTGGGAGTCATCCTGGACTTTTCCTCTTCTCTTCCTCCCACATATGATCCATCGGTGAGTCTGTCCATCCCACTTCTGGATACTTCTCAAGTCAATCCTCTCCTCTCATCCCAGCCCTCAAGTCCAAGGCCCAGCAGCTGGACTGGTTTCATCAGTCTCCACTCTCCCCCGCTCACCCCTCTCTCATCCACTGTTTCCGTTCAAACCAGGAGACACTTTTTAAATTAATCTTTTTATTTTCAGATCATTGTAGATTCACATGCAGTTTTAAGAAATAACACACTTTTGTCACCTTGCTTCCCCCAATTTTGAGATCATTGTAGATTCATGTCCAGTTGTAAGAAATAATACGCTTCTGTTACCCAGCTTCCCAGTAGTAACGTCTTGCAAACTTATAGTAGAACATCCCATCCAGGCTACTGACACTGATGCAGTCAAGGTACAGAACAGTTCTGTCACCACAAGGACCCTCCTGTTGCCCCGTGAGATCCACACCCACCTTTCCCTCTCCCTCCCCCATCTTCCACCCCATCCCTGACCCTGGGGATACTTTTCAAATAGTGTCTCATGACTTGCTCCTGCTTGAAACTCTGCAGGGACTTCTCCCTGTCCCTGGGGCAGAGCACTACATACTTGTCAGAGCCCACAAGGCCCAGAAGGCTCAGGCCCCTGCTCGCCTCCCCCAGCCCTTACCCTGTGCATGTGCCCCGCAGGGCTTCTCCAAGCTCCTCCAGTGCTCTGTCCTCTTGCCCCTTCAGAACATGCAGTTCTGGCTGCCTCCGCGGTCTTCTCCTGCCCTCCTGTACCCCGTGATGCTCTGTGGTCACCCAGACGACATATGTAATTATCTGTCTCTGTTGTTTAGTGCTGTATACCCAGCTGTAAGTTAGAGACGCTTTCAGCTACCAGTGTCAGAACGGCCATTCAACTAATGGAGATGTGGTTTTTCTCGGCTAAGAAGTCAGAGTCCATGGCTGCTGGCAGAGGGATCTGCTCAGTGATGTTATCAAGGGCCTGGACTCTGTCTGTCTTTTTGTTTTGCCATCCTCGGTGTTGACATTTGGGCCTCATGCCTGCCGCCTCAGGGTCATAAGGTGACTACCATAGCTCCAAGCTTCACGTCCTCATTCAAGGAAGGAAAAAGGGCTTTTTAATCATAAAACTGTCGTTGTCAGAAGATCCCCCAGAAGATGTCCCCTTTATGGTTCACTGGCCAGAAATGAGTCTCCCCTGGCTTCAAAGGAGGCTGAGAAAGTGATTTTTTTTCTGTCTCTTTCAGCCTCTGTAGTGAGAGAAGTGGGCAAAGGGGTAGGGGTAGGGAAGAGCTGTTGGGGAAGCTGGTCAGAGCTGTCACACTCACTAGGCACCTGCCACGTGCTCAGCACGTTGGTGTTTGGGGCATGGACGGATAGATGCGTAGGTAAAGTGGGTGAGGCTCACATTCAGACTAGACTCTGGTTCACACCAGTTCACCTAAAACCTCGTCACATGCTTTCTTGTTTTTGGACTCTGGATATTTTATGTGTATGTCTTGACTTCCTTACTGCATTATAAGGTTCTTGCAGGCAGGGACATTTTTGTTTTTCTAGAGGAATTTGTGTGCTGGACATACAATAATTGCTTCATATTAATTAATTTAAACACAGCAGAAAGGGTCAAAATAATAGGTCAGAAGCTAAATATAATTAGGCAATGCACTTCGATTTGTGTGCTGGACATACAATAATTGCTTCATATTAATTAATTTAAACACAGCAGAAAGGGGCAAAATAATAGGTCAGAAGCTAAATATAATTAGGCAATGCACTTCGATTTAAAATCATATAGGACCAAATAGAAAATATAAGAGATGCATAATATCATCATCCTAAGCTACTTATTTGGGTAATCTATTAATTTATAATTGCCATAATTAAAACGGATGCAGACTCCAGGGAAACACAAAACAATATATTGGGAATTACAGATAGAAAATGATATTAGCCATTTGGTTTTAGTCACAGCATCTTCCAGAAGTGGGCTAGGTATTTTAAACAAATACGTTGGTTTAACCCTCAGCACGTAAACCTACACGGCAGACACTGGTTTTCTTCCAAGAGCATTCAGGTTAGATGCTGGGGAGGGAAAAGCGTCTGTGTGGAGTCAGGATTTGGCCGATTGCAGAGGACCATCCCTTGAGGTCTCACCCGGTCACCCACCTGCCTAGGGCTGGGATGGTTGCTTTTCACCTTTCACCTGCTCCCTGAGGACTCCAGAGCCCTTGAAGACCTGCTATTCATCAATTCAACCTACTGAACACACCCTTTAATTGGCTAAGGATTTAGCTGTAGCCCACGCTTGGGGAAAAAAACACAAAAGCATGTCAAATGAAACTCACGTATCCCAGGGCCTTGAAATGTTTCCCACAGAACCTCTAGGTGACAGGCCATAAATTACAGGGTGTTCTGGAAGCTGGGAGGAGCAGCAGTGGTGAATGGGAGGCAAGGCAGTCACTGGGCTCCCGTGGCTGAAAGTGGAATTGCACCCACAGCAGCAGCTCAGCTTATATGCGTCACAGACACAGCTACACGTGCAAGCTTGCAGTCTGCGTGCCCTGAACAGTAGCACTACAGGTGCTGTGCTCCTAATCAGGGGTTTCCTGCCGTCCCTCGAAGAGGGACATGGGTTTTTGCATGTGGAGGGAATCTCTTTTACTGGGTTTGCTGGAGAGACTGCATGTTGGTTACCTGCTTTTCTCTCTAGCCTTTAATGCTGGGTGAAGAAGTGCTTAAATCTTGAAATCACAGCATCGCACACCCCTTAAAATCTCATTCCGCGATGTGCTGTCTGAACTAGATACCCATTTAACAATTTAGATAATTTCATATTTCAGAACACCATTTAAGTGGCAGCTGCTTATGCCCTGGCTCCCATGGAAAGTGGTTGGAATCTGTTCTCTGGGGAAGTGATTGCACAACTTCTCTGCAGTGTTTTATTATGGATATGACTGTCCCTCTTCCCTTAATTTCCCCATGCCCCCAGTTATACTGATTTGTTCACTGTTGCTTTATTCCCTGCTTATAAACATGTACACATGCATGCTCACACACACACACACACACAGTTGTAATTTCCAGTACACTAGGAGACCAGAGCTTTGATCCCATTTTTTATGAGAACCACAGAATTCTCTCTCTCCCTAGGCTTTTATTTTTAACATCTTTGGTAAGTGTCCAGCATGTCACTAATACCTTTTGAGGTCTCTCTGTATGACTGTCCACCATTCCTAGGTATAGACAAAAAATTTGCTGGCAAGCAACCCCCAACTTAGCCATCCCTGGCTATATTCAGAAGGCTATTGGTTATTTTTAATAACCTTTCAATATTATAGAAGTATGTGTACATTTTAGAAATTTTCAAAATACAGACAAGCAAAAAAAAAATCTAAATGCTATATTTCCATTACTCAGATTGCCAATGCTGAAACCTTAGTGGGGAGCCTTCTGGATCTTTTTCTACACTTATTTGAGACAATAATCTCTACCTTTCCATTTTACTAAAATTTCATTTTCTTCAATACTGCAACTACATTTGAATTTACCTGGTTGACCCAAAAATGTCCTTTACAGATAGCTTTTCTAAGACAATATCTGACCACATATTGAATTAGGTTATGTCCCTTAAGCCTCTTATTTTCTAGTCTGATTCCTTTTTATATGATCTGACTTGCCAAAGAGACTAAAGCAGTTGTCCTACAAAATGTCCCATCTAGATTTGTCTGGTTGTCTTGTCATTCATAGTTTAGCTCATTAATCTATCCCCTAATTTCCTGTAAACTGGAAGTTATACCTGAAGGCCTGATGGATTTAAGATAAACATTTTGGTGAGAATATATCTCCAGTAATGTATCTACTTCATATCACATCACATTACAGACATGTTCGGTTGAACCACCATTAATGACGCTGGGACTGGCCATTCCATCAACATGAGTTACGTGTTCCTTAGGCTGCAACAAAAACAATCTCTGTCAAGTTCAGACTTTCTCAACCCAAGCAGTATTAACATTTTGGGCCAAATAATTCTTTGTGGTGGGCCTGTACTGTGCATTGTAGGATTTTGAGCGGTATCCCTGGCCTCTACCCAGTGTTCTGGCCAGGAACACTCCCTCCCCGCTGCAACAACCGAGACTGTCTCCAGACATTGCCACATGCCCCCTAGTGTCAAAATCACTGCCAGCTGAGAACCAATAATCTAGTTTAAGGGAAAGAGAAAGGGAGTATTTATGGGCAGTACTTAGTAATTTATCTCAGAGAGTGGAAGCGTTCTCTCAGGGATGGAAACACCAGGACAACTCTGAGGACCTCAGTTGTGGGAGTTTTTCTAGAGCACAGCCATTAACATGTCTCTGCCCCAGCAACGCCCAGAGTCTCTTTCCCCTCCCTTTCTACAGAAATACCATCTGATTGGCTCGCCTTGGCTCCGATGCCTGCTCTTTAGTCAATGAGCTGTAGCAACAGACATGACTTCTATGTCCATACCCCTGGGAGAGAAGACAGAGTGGTGAGCTGGGCCGGCCCCCTAAGAAATTTTTTCTCCAGTGCCCACTCATAGGAGTGCCCACCGAGAACATCTGCCCTAGCCCATGGCCTCAGCTGCTGCCACCTAGGATTTTCCTCCCTGGTGCAGAGACTGTCGCTGCTTAGCACTCCAGCCCATGCGCACTTCCCTCCCCCAGATATACTCCCTCAGAAGCAGGACCAGCTGCAGCAACCAGGGAAGAACTGGAGGAGAGCAGATCCCCCAGCCCCAGCCACCCCGACCCCAGCCCCATCCCAGATCAGCCCCTGCTCTGGCCACACCCTGGACACCGGGCCTACCTTCTATAGTGTAGTGTCCACCTGACTTGCCACGCCAGGTGTTGCTTCAAAATGCAGGTGGCTCTGCCGTCAGCCCTGCCATTAGCAGCCTGTCATTATCACCTGTGTCTGCTCTAGTCTTTCTGTACAAGATGTGTAGGGTAGGGCGTGGAGACAGTAGCAACACGTGGAAGGGACACTTCTCTGCTACTTCCATTTCCTTGAATAACCATCATATAAATCTTCACCTCAGAAAAACAAGAGTCTTCCGGAGAAGCTGGAAGTCGGTGCCACTGGACAGGGGAGACCTCCTGGCGAGAAGTATCAAGTGGTGGAAGGGGAAAGGAGCAAGTGGGCCAGTTCCTTAGGCCTTGAAGAAAAGAAAGAATGGCAGTCCAAGGACATATTGCAGAGCCAGGGCGATTAAGAACTTCAGAGGCTCCAAACCCCAAACGCTGAAAAAACTATGGTGGCTTACCATTCCCCACCCCCAATCTTTAACACTAAAGGAAAATACTTCCTGAGAGATCTGTCTTTTCTTATGATGACTACTACTTAGATGTTATTTTTGAAATGTAAAATATAAAACGCTTTCGTTTTCCCTCATTTTCTTGGCACCCCTGTTTTGCTGGTGGTACCCGTGATCCATATGTACCCTGCCCACTGGGGAACCACGCACTGCCCTGGGGTCCCAAGAGCAGGATCCCACTGTCCTGGGTGTGGGTATGTGAAGAGTTTCTAGAGCTCCTGGTAGGCATCGGATGCATTCCCCATAAAATAATCCTCTCTATGCCTGCGCTGCCTTCTATGGCATCTGGCACATAAGATTTTAAATGAATGAGTGGTTGAGTTGCCTTTGGAGCATAAGGACCTGTCAAGTACTGTACAAAACTTCAAGTACAATCAGAGTTAAATAAGCCCTTGAGCTGTTCTGTTCAGCCAGTAATTGCATGCAGTAAGTTGAGTAATGACCCCCAGAGTCCTAATCCCAGAATTTGTGAATATGTTGCCTTATGTGGCAAAAAGGACTTTGCAGATGTGATTACGTTAAGGGTCTTGAGATTAAGGGGAATTGAGGGGAGAGTATCCTGGATAATCCAGGTGGGCACTACATAATCACGAGGATCCTTCCAGGAGGGGGGTGGGAGGGCCAGAGTGGATGCGATTGCTGGCCACGGGCTAAGGAGTTGGGCAGCCTCTGGAAGCTGGCAAAGACAAGAAAATAGATTCTCCCATAGAGCCTCCAGAAGGAAGGCAGCCCTGCCGACACCTTGGTTGCAGCCCAGTGAAATCCTCTTGAGACGTCTGACCTCCAGAACTGTCAGCGAATAAATCTGTGTTGTTTTAACCCACCAGATGTGTGGTCATTTCTTCTAGCAGCAGCAGGAAGCTAATGCACTGTATATACATATATCATTTTCCTCCCTCTGGGAAAAATGTTTTCTGAATTCCAAATATGTAATCAAGAAATACGTTTTGAAAGATGGCCCATTTGCATTTGGGACTTCACCCATATTTACCTTCTTGTCCTGTGTACCTGTCCTCGGGTCATAGAGAGGCTCACCTTTGAAATGAGGTCTTGATCTTTCCGCCTCGAAAAATTACTGTAAATCTGAAAAAGCTCTTCATTGTATTCTAGGATTTTAAAATCATTTAAACATGATCATAGGCCTGGGAGGAACTGGATATGGGGCTAAGCAGGAGATATGGGTGATGCTTTCTTACTCAGAGAAGACAGAATTGGCACGGGAGCAGGGAGCAGAGTAGTGGCTTCTAGCACATTCTAGAGTTGCTCTGCTGAAAGTTCCTCACTCAGAAGGGATGAAAAGTGGATGCTCTGGATTCGTTTCCTTCAGAACTGGTGCTGAACCTCCTGCTGCCCCATAAACTCCTGTCTCCACCAAGTACCATGGGAATAAGAGACCAAGTCATCTGGAGTTTGTAAAAGCCAAGGAAAAGACATTGTCAGGTAAGAACCGAGGCTTAAGGAAAGATTTCAAAAGATTCAGAGATCTGAAGGGAATGAGCACAAGGCCAGAGAATCGAAAAGGAAACATGCTAAACTCATAAACATGGGATGTAGGTAATAAAAGTAAATGATCCTGAGTAAGGAAGGAAAGGAGGATGAGGTCTGTAAGGAAAGCAGCCAACGGGACTGCGTCTGCCTTGCAGGGGGTTTTCTGATGAGCCGAGACTGGAAGCGTGTGCTAGGACGTGTAAGAGACGAACATAAAGGAGCCTGCCAAGAAAATGATTGGCCGGTGTGCGCTTAACCGTGCAGAAAATGGGAGCACAACGAGAAGGACCTTTATGGGTCTCGGCAGCTGGAGCTTGGAGGCAAGACAGCCAGGTGGGCGACGGGACAGCGGCGCAGAGCGCAGCACAGCTGTTCTTGGGGCCTGCTCGCCCAGCGCAGGCAGGCTCGGCCCCGGGAACCAGGCAGGAGAGCGCGCTAAGGGACAACGTGGAGCCACGAGAGTCAGACGACAGTAGGAGAACACGTGGTGGCTTGAAGCAGTTCAAGGCCAGAACCATGAGTTGCTGTCCCGGGATACAGGATGCTCACTGGGGGACCTTCTAAACCCCCACTTGAACAACCAGAAGTCACTGGGCTAAACAGAGCTGGGGTTTCCCTAGTTTTCCAAGAGCAGATAGCAACGAGCAACAATATATTGGGAGGCTCTCTATCCATCCATGGCCAGACCTCAGAGTGGATAAATACGTGGTTTGTGAATTTAGAGGGGAAAAAAGGTGGTGAGGACACAGAGTGAGTGGAGGGGGACTTCTGCGCCCAAGTGCTGCTAGCCTCATTCCCTGCGGGATATGATGGTTGAGGAGAATCCCTGGGCAGGATGGAAACTTGGGCAGCTCCCAGAACACCAGCCTTCCCCTCAGAGTGCCACGCAAACATACAGTACTCCAATAAGTCACCTAGCAAATGCCACAGTTATGGCCTGGATGATTTTAGAATTACAGGTTTTATAACTGCTTGAACAGCCGAAATCCAGTCTTAATTTATTTCCTGAGCACCAAGCTGAGCAAAGGGCCTGTCCTCTCAGTACTTTAAGGAATGATTCACATGTAGAAACAGAACGCCCAGTTCAAAATGACACACAAATGAGAGGGAGACCTAGAACGCTGCATGAGAGAATCCAGGTTTCTCAATAGGTTAGAAGAAATTCAGAACCTACAGTATGAAAGTTAAAGGGGGGTAAATAATGAAGAGTTAAAATTTTTCACCAATGCTGGATGAGAAAAACGTAGCTCATAGCAGCTCTCGTGAAAAAGGTTTAGGGATTTCACTATATGCAATGTGTGTAAACTAACAGAGTAATGGGACTGCCCAGAAAGATTACACAGCCTTATGCTGTGTGTAGGCAGAATACTGTCCCCCCGCAGCTCCCACCCAAAGATGCATGTCCTAATTCCTGGAAGCTATGACAAAAGGGACTTGCAGACGTGATCAAGTTAAGGATCTTGAGATGGGGAGATTATCCTGGATTCCTTGGGTGTGCTCAATGTAGTCACGAGGGTCCTTATAGGTGGAAGAGGGGAGCAGGAGGGCCAGAGTGAGAGAAGGTGATGTGGCCGCAGAAGCAGAGGTAGGAGGATGTGGGGACACGGGCCATGGGATGCTGGCAGACTCTGAAAAGCTGGAAAAAGCTGGGAATGGATTCTCCCCTAGAGCCTCCAGAAGAAACACAGCCTTAATGACTTATTTTAGACTTCTGACTTTCTTCTCTGACCAGAAATAAAAGAGAATAAATGTGTAGTTTTAAGCCATTAAATTTGTGGTCATTGTGACAGCAGCCATAAGAAACTGATAAGGACTGCATTAAGAGTGGTTGGAGTGCCCGGCCAAACAAAGGGTGTACAGTACAGTCGTTCATTAGATCACATCTGAAATGTTAGGTTCCTTTCTGATTTGGGTTTTAGGAAGCATGTTGACAAAGTCAAGTACACACTGGATGTTGAAGCACCTCAGAGTCAGAAGAAATGAGAAAGAGCTGAAAAGATTGGGTGTTTTTAGCCTGAATAATATTGACATAACCGTTGTCCTCAGATGTTTGAAGGGTTAACATGTCAATGAAAGAGTCACCATAAGCCCAGAGGGCAAAAATTATAACAAATAAATGGTGTTGCAGGGAAATTTGGGTCTTTCTGAGGAAGACATTTACTACAGAGCTGCCAGTATAGTAAATGCGGTGCCTTTGTAGGTAGTGAGCTTCCTGTCACTGGGAGCCTTCAATCAGAGGACAAATTATCAATATTCATTGTTGTAGGAAAGGATTCCTCCATAGGGTCAAAGTTGGTCTTCTCTAAGCACATTTACTCTAAGATCTGAAGACTTGCTGGCTCTAGAAGGAAAGGCATGGGCCGGCCTGTGGCTCACTCGGGAGAGTGCGGTGCTGACAACACCAAGGCCCCGGGTTCGGATCCTATATAGGGATGGC
>NW_007728663.1:90167-92621 GCF_000696425.1 Galeopterus variegatus | reverse complement strand
AAAAAAAAAAAAGAAGGAAAGGCATATTTTCACTGGATTCCAGATCCTTCCTTGTGCTAAAATTTTAAATTAAATCTCACAAGAAAATAAAAAGCAGTAGCAAGAGTTCTCGCTTCTATTGCTTGCGTAACTCTCAATGCTGTTTTTAAATCTCTTTGAGAGCTGTCATTTTAATAAGTGAGTATTTAGGTCAGTATCTCACAGTTGGTGTAATTCAAAGACAAAGCCCCGTAGTGGGGACCCAACCTGCAGAGTCTCCCACTCCTACCCCTCAGGCTGGGCTAGGGGCCCTGGTTCTGCCCTGTTTTAGGAGTGGCCACACCTCAGCTTAGTTCTCAACTCCTTAAACCGAAACAGTATCTCCTGTGGGTCAGGAAACTAGCAGGTAGAAACATGTACAAGGAAGATTATCAGAGCAATGGATTCCTCTCCTGTAGGGAGCTGAGACTCCTGTAGTAATGGAGTTGCCAAGAGAAGAACAGAAGAGAGTCGCAACCCATTCTGCTGAGATGCACATCAACGATAGCATCTTCCACCTGACCCAAGTGTCTCAATGGGGAAAGTGGATCTTCGTACAGCGAGAGGCCCGCCAGGAGTCTCCTCTCTCCATACTGGTTTCCCTGGAAGCCTTGGCTAATGCTGCTGCTGCTCCTGCTTGATTTGCAGGAGAGAGCAAAGTGCACACTAAAAATAGTTCTGCAGTGGTCATCCTCTGCTTCTCATGCTACATCCCCTCCAGACAGCAAAGGCCTTTTGTAGGCACACAAGCCACATGTCTACGGCCTTGGCTGTCATGCAGGCACCAGGCACCGGCTGCCAGCCCCAGTCCACGGAAGCAAGTCAGAAACGCCTGTGTCAGTTGATTAAAACATTCTCAGTCAACGTGCCTGGACAAGTATCCACTTATCTCACACCCAGAAACGATTGTGACCATAGCTACGTTGAGACATAATATTGACCTGCTTACTAGCATCGTTCCTAAGTTGCTGCGTCTCCTCTTCTCTTGTCCTCTCATTCATTGGCACGTGTATGTGTTCTAATGCCTGTTGGTTAGATTTCTGTTTTAATTCAATCATTTTTGAATTAAAAAATGGGTGCTTGTGCTTTTAGAAATGGACGCATTTCCCTTTTTCATACCTGTAACTTGCAGGAGTCAAGGCCTAATATTGTCTACCTGTCTGACTTTATGACAGTGGTGCCAACAGGTGGCTGAGGTGGTGCCTTAGCCTTCCAGTCTCCATCAGCCTCCCCCAGCCCATCACAGATCCACCCGGGTTTAAATCAAAGCTGCACGCTTGCCTTCCTGGGGCCCAGCCACGACTGCCTCCAGCTCCACTTCCCTTCATCACTGCCCCGCGCCCTCCTGCGGCACGTGCTGGAGCTGCCCCCAAAAGTGCCGAGGGGCGCAGACTTCTGATGAAGGGCGCACGTTTGCACCTTGGCACCTTACCTTAGTCGCCGTATATAATCCATCCCAGAGGACGGAACCTGGATTCTCACCAACGCAATCAAACGCGAAATACCCAGAGCCATTTTTTTCCTAATAGAGAGGTGTTGGGTGAATCTTTTCACATCTCAGTTTTCTCATCTGCAAAATGGGAATAATAGTGGTTCCTAATTCACTGTGTCATTACGAGGGTTACAGGACTTAATTCACATAAAGTACTTAGAAGGCTGTCCGGTTAGCTCAGTTGTTAGAGCGCAGCCTTACAACACTAAGGTCACAGATCCAGATCCCCTACAGGCAACTGCAAAAAAAAAAAAGAGGCCTGCCTGGCCCTTAATACTCTTAGCTCCTCTCACCATTACTGAATGAATAAATGCAAATTGAGTCTTTACCAACGTGTTATAAGTGAAAACTTTATACTCATATTCGATTATTGAAATAACAGAGGTGAAAATAAGAGGTGAAAAAAATCACCTCTTAGATGTGGACACTCTTAGTATTTAATATTTGTATTTTGCATCATGAAATACCTTTTTTTTTTTCAGGATTATACTTTGTTATATGAAGAGGCAAAATATTTTCAGCTTCAGCCCATGTTGTTGGAGATGGAAAGGTGGAAGCAGGACAGAGAAACTGTTCGCTTTTCAAGGCCCTGTGAGTGCTTAGTTGTGCGCGTGGCCCCAGACCTCGGAGAAAGGATCACACTCAGCGGTGACAAATCCTTGATAGAAGAAGTGTTTCCGGAGATCGGTGACGTGATGTGTAATTCTGTCAATGCAGGCTGGAATCACGACTCGACGCATGTCATCAGGTTTCCACTAAATGGCTACTGTCACCTCAACTCAGTCCAGGTATAGCATGGTCATACACTGTGTGGCATTGAATGTCACTCTTTTTTTTTTGTCTTTTTTCCGTGTCCGGCAACGGATCGCAACCCTCAGTGTTGCCCCCGTACCGGACCGGGACCGGCAACGGGATCGCAACCCTCGGTGTTGCTCCCGCGCCTC